>NC_143511.1:8588599-8888599 GCF_031878675.1 Megascapheus bottae | reverse complement strand
TCCCAAGGGATTACTTGTCAAATCTTCATGCCAACAAATTTGAAAATCTAGAAGAGATGGACGAATTTCCAGCAAATATTGAAATAACCAAACTGAACCATGAAGATCTAAATCTACTAAACAGACCCACTTCAAGTAATGAAATAGAAAAAGCAATAAGAGACCTCTCATCCAAGAAAAGCCCAGGACATGAAGGATTCATAGCTGAAAGCTATAAGGCCTTCAAAGAAGAGCTCACACCAATACTCCCCAAAATCTTCAATGAAGTTAAAATTGAAGGCTCTCTACCAAACCCATTCTATGAAACCAGCTTAACCCTCATGTCAAAACGAGACAGGAACTCATCAAAGAAAGAGAACCAGAGACCCAGTTCTTTAATAAATATTGATGCAAAACTGCTCAACAAAATATTGGCCAATCAACTTCAACAACTCATCAAAAAATTATACACTGTGATCAAACAGGACTGATCACCGGGATCCAAAGCTGGTTCAATACATGCTAGTGGGTTAATATAATTCATCACATCAAAAGTAGCAAGGACAACAATCACATGATCATCTAAATAGATGTAGACAAGGCATTTAACAAGATCCAACACCCCTTGATGCAAAAAGTTCTGGAGAAAGTAGGAATCATGGAACATTCCTCAATATAATCTTACACGACCACTCTACAAACTAGCATAAAAGTAAATGGAGAAAAGGTAAAGCCATTTCCTCTGAAATCAGGAATGATACAAGGATGCCCACTTTCTCCACTCCTGTTCAATACAGTATTAGAATTCCTAGCCAGAGCAATAAGGCAAGAGCCAAACATAAAGGAAGTTGAAATAGGAAAGGAGGAAGTGAAACTTTCTCTCTTTGCAGATGACAGGATTCTTTTTTTCCATACATCTTTTATTGTAATTGATAGAAGGGTTACATTATATTTATCAGATAAAAAGTGCATTACTTCATCTTGATTTCCTCCCTTCCCTATCCAATTTCAAATGACCAGTTAAGTATATATAAAATATATCAGACAACAAGGTGAAATATTGTAATAATATGAGATAACCAAGGGACAGCAAAAGAGATGAGACATAACATGGCACATTAAGGACAACAATCACTCATTATATGGCTTTTGTTTCTACATCCTGGAGGTGCTTACTAGATTTTGTTCTATTGTAAATCTCTGCTAGGAGAGCCCAAGGTTTCTACTGATTATGACAAATGAGGGAAACCATTGAGCATATGTTCCTTTGAGTCTGGCTTACTTCACTTAATATGATTTTTTCTAAGTCTTTCCATTACCTTACAAGTGGGACAATGTCATTATTTCTGACCTCAGCATAGAATTCCATTGTGTATAAACACCACATCATCTTGTTGATCCACTCATCAACTGAGGGACATCTGGTTTGGTTCCATATCTTTGCTATGGTAAATAGTGCTGCGATGAACATTGTTGGGTTCGTGGATTTAGTATGTCCTTGTTTCTGGACAATTGGGTAAATGCCAAGTGGTGGAATTGCTGGATCATGGGGTGATCTATGTTTAGTCTTTTGAGGAGCTGCCAAACTGCTTTCCATAGTGGTTGAACAAGTTTGCACTCCCAATAACAGTGTAGTAGTGATCCCTCCTGGCCACATCCCCTCCAGCATCGGTTGTTATTAGATTTCTTGATCCTGGCCATTGTAACTAGAGTGAGGTAGAATTTTAGAATTGTTTTCATTTGCATTTCTTTTATGACCGGAGATATTGAGCATTTTTTCATGTGTCTATAGGCCATTGTTATTTCTTCTTCAGAGAAGACTCTCTGTAAGTCTTTGGCCCATCTTTTAATGGGATGGTTGTTAATTTGGAGATTAGTTTTGGAGTCATTCAATTTTTTGAGCTGCTGATATACTTTAGATTTGAGGCCCTCAAAATACAAAACCAAACAAAGCAAAATTAAACCAAATCATAGACAAGAATGCAAATACCACAGCAGAAATTACCAAGGTACAGAACATCATAATGGAATACATTTCTACCTTTATGCCAACAAATTTGAGGATCTAGAAGAGATGAATGAATTTCTAGCCAATATTAGCATACCAAAGCTGAACCAAGAAGACCTAGTCCAAATAAACAGACCTATGTCAAGTCCCGAAATAGAAATGGCAATAAGAGACCTCCCATCCAAGAAAAGCCCAGGGCCAGATGAATTCACAGCTGAATTCTATGAGGCCATCAGAACAGAGCTCACACCAATACTCCTCTAGCTCTTCAATGAAATTGAAAGTGAACACTCTTCTGCCAAACTCATTGTACAAAGCCACCCTAACCCTCATCCCAAAACCAGATAGGGACTCATCAAAGAAAGACTCATCTCTTTGATGAATATTGATGCAAAACTGCTCAACAAATTACTGGCCAACCATCTTCAGCAACTCCTCAAAAAAATTATACACTATGAAAAAAAATTATACACCAGGCTCAAACAGGATTCAGCACAGGGGTGCAAAGCTGGTTCAGTAGACGCAAGTAAATTCCTATAATTCAACACATCAACAGGAGCAAGGGCAAGAATTCCATGATTGTCTCAACAGATGCAGAAAAGGCATTTGACAAGATCCAACACCCCTTTATGCTAGAAGCTCTGGAGAAACTAGGAATCCATGGAACATTCCTCAGTATAATAAAGGCTGTGTATGACAAACCCACAGCTAGCATTATACTTAGTGGTGAAAAGCTAAAGCCATTTCCACTAAATTCAGGAATGAGACAAGGATGCCCACTCTCTCCACTTCTCTTTAACATAGTATAGAATTCCTAGCCAGAGCAATAAGAAAAGAAGCAATTAGAAAGGGGATCCAAACAGGGAAAGAGGAAGTGAAACTTTCCCTCTTTGCAAATGACATGATTCTTTATTTAAAGAAATCTATAGATTCTACTTGCAAGTTGCTTGAGCTGATTTGACACTTTGGCAAGGTAGCATGGTATAAAATTAACCCTCAAAAATTAACAGCCTTCCTGTATACCAGCAAAGAGGGGATTGGGGCAGCAATCAGGAAAGCAACTCCGTTTGCAATAGCCTCAAGGAAAATAAAATACATAGGAATTAATTAACTAAGAATGTAAAGGACATTTATGATGGAAACTTTAAAAACCTGAATAATGAAATTTAAGCAGATCTGAAGAAATGGATAAACTTCCCATGCTCCTGAATTGGAAGAATTCACAACATGAAAATGGCAATCCTGCCAAGGGCTATGTACAAATTCAATGCAATAATCATCAATAGCCCAATGTCATTCTTTAATGAAATTGAAGAAGAAATCCACAATATCATATGGAATAATAAAAGACCCTATATAGCAGAAAGAGCAACTCTGAAGGAATATCAATATCAAATTTCAGACTCTATTACAAAGTTACAGTAATCAAAACAACTTGGTACAGGCACAAGAACAGGGCAGAGGACCAAAGGAATCAAATTGAAGGCCCAAAACTCAATGCACAAACCTATGACCACTTAATCTTTGATAAGGGAGCCCAAAAAATAGAATGGAAGAAAGACAGCCTCTTCAACAAGTGATGCTGGCAGAACTGGTTAAGCACCTCCAGAAAATTAAAGTTGGTACCTTCTATGTCACCCTACACTAGGATTAGTTCCAAATGGATCTTAAAAACTTTACAAGAAGGAATGGGAGATACACTAAGTCCCCCTGGCACAGGTCGAAACTTTCTTAATAAAGACCAAACAAGCACAAAAAATTAAATATAGCTAGGACAGAGTGGAATGCATTAAATTGTAGAGCTTCTGTAGGTCAAAGGACATAGGTAGCAGGTTAAATAGAAAGCTCACAGAGTAAGAGAAGATCTTCAGTTATCATACAACAGACAAAGGCCTCATATCTAAAATATAACTACAGCTAAAAAAAAAGAATCATTCCAAAATTAAGCTCCAAAGAAATAACCATCCTATAAAAAGATTGGCCAAGACTTAGAGTCTTCTCTGAAGTAGAAATAAGAATGGCCTATAGACACATGAAGAAATGCTCAACCTCTCTAACCATAAAAGAAATGCAAATCAAAACAACTTTGAGATTCCACCACACTCCAGTTAGAATGGCCATGATCAAGAAATGCAATAACTACAGATGCTGGCTGGGATGTGGCCAGAAGGGATCATTACTACACTGTTGGTGGGAGTGCAAACACGTTCAACCACTATGGAAAGCAGTGTGGCAGTTCCTCAAAAGGCTAAACCTAGATCACCCCATGACCCAGCAATTCCACGACTTGGCATATATCTAATAGTACAGAAACAAGGACATACTAACGCCACTAGCACAACAATCTACATTGCCATAATATTTACCATAGCAAAGGTATGCAACCAACCCATATGCTCTTCAGTAGAGATTGAAACACCAAGATGTGGTATTTATACACAATGGAATTCTATGCCGCCATCAGAAAGAACGACATTACACGATTTGTAAGGAAATGCAAAAACTTGGAAAAAGTCATATTAAGTGAAGTACTGAAAGAAACATAGGCTCAATGGATTCCCATTTGTAATAATTAGTACACATCTAGGATGCCCCCAGCTGAGGAACACAGTAGCTCAAATCCTACACACATAATGCCATATAGGATGAGGCCAAATTAATGGACTACCAGGACATGGAAACAAGAGCTTAATTATAAGTGACTGTTATTGTAATATATTATGTTCTTCTCTCTACTCTTGTGTTGCCCTTTGGTTAATCTCATATTGTTACAGTATCCCACTTTGTTACCTGGTATATTATCTAGATATTTACTTGTGTATTTGATATAGGAGGGGAAAAATCAGGGGAGGGGTTGGGCAGAGGGAAATGGGGACAAAAACATGAGATGGGATATAGATGTGTGAGAAGTTTGGCACCTTCTATCTGGCAAATATAACTGTAACCCCTCTATACATTAAATTTTTAAAAATAAAGTAGATAATCAGCTGAGCAAGAGGTATACGCTATGGAACCAGAGAATCTCCAAAATGGGTTAAGAAACAACACAAATAGCAAGACAATACATTAACCTTTCCTAAAGCAGGACAAAGAGGGAGGTATGGTGGCCATTTCTGCCATTCAGCACACAGAGGCAAGGGCAGGAAGATAACAAGCTTGAGACTATATAGGGAAATCCTGACTCTATCAAAACCAAACAAATGCTCACAAAACACAAAGCCAGCCATAGTGGCTGTATTACTAGCTATTCAGATATAGACAATGGGGAGGTTTGTCAATCAAGGCAAGCCCAAATCTATACAAGAATTCTTCTCAAGTAAAAAGTAGAGCATCACAGTATGTATCCACGAACCCAAGTGTGTGAAAAAGTTAACGAGGGTCACAGTCTAGTCCTTTCTGTATTCAGGATGAAAAGTGAGAACCAATGTGAATAATGACTAAAGCAAACAGGTATGAGGAATGTAAATGGCTCCAGTAGTAAAGGGCCCCAGGACGTGTGAGGCCTTGGGTTCCGACCATATTAATGCCAAGAAACAATACAAAATCACCCCACACTCCCAAGAATCAAAAGGCAGTGTGGTAGGACACAGTACTTGGAAAGACATTTCTAAAAACGAAACCTTAAAGTGGCCAACAGATTTATGAAACAATTCTCAATGTCACTAGGTAACAGGGAAGAGCATCTTAAAAGCCCAAGGTGAGAATGCATTTGTTAACTAGCTTCATTCAGCATTCCACATTGTATATAAATAGGAAAGTATTACATTTACATGATACATAAGTGCAGCATTGTCAGCTGAAGAAGAAAAAGGCATCGCTGCAAATGAGATACAAATGCAATACCATCCTGAAGTTGAACACTGTTTGGGGGAGGCAGGTATACATGGGTAAACCAAAATGGAAGAAACCCATATAATCAGCAATTAAGGGAAGTAGCTCATTGTCCTCCCTTCTTTACATTAGTTTTTCCTTTGTTCTTCCCTCCCCTTCTCTATTTTCCTTTTAGTATTCTTTGCTTCTTTCATCCTTTAAACACAATATTAATATGTTAGCAATGCTGAATCTATCTGAGGAGTAGCAGTAGGTATCTTCCTACTGCCCGTCAATATTTATTCTCAACTATCTTTTTACAAAGGAGACAGAAAGGAAAGCATCATTACCTTTTCCACCTTTGCAGTGAATTATGATGATGTTGTGAGGATCCTTGGATAACCAGGCAATGACTTCTTTAGAGAAGGAAACCATCTCTCTGGTTTAACAAAAATTTTTAGTTAATTAAAATTCATTCCCAAATTCCAAGCCCAGTGAATTTAGTGCTTTTCTGAACATCAGTGTGGCATCAGACTTACTCAAGTGTGGGGACATTGTGATCATCTATCATTATTCTATGCACACGGTGATGAAAATACTTGGGGTCATAAGACCGTTCGCCTGAAAGAAATGAGATATGTGTCAGAGCTGTATGCCTACTGACATGAAAGTTAGGAACGAAGTTTAAAATTTCTCTTAAGAATTCTTATCTCCTTTCCATTGTTCTAAAAGGATTTTTAACATCACCAGCACAAAGGTCCTGAGAGGAACACAGGCAGACCAGTGGACCAAAGAGCCAAAGAGACATGAAGGACGTTAGGGACAGATTCTTGTCCTTAAAGACTTTTTCATCCCAAGTAATCTAAAATCAGCTCATGCTTTATATTCCTTACCTTTAACCTTCTAACAGAGTGATTATTCGATCTTCTAGACTGCATATCCTATCATCCTGCATTCTGCTTATTCTATCTTCTAGACTGCTTATTCTATCATACTACATAGGTACCACTAAGCAGAGGTTAATGGTGCTGTCTAAATGCTCAGTCCCTGAAAATATCATTAAATGTTTATTCTGACAATAAAATGCAATAAAAATGTACATAAAAATCATGATTGGGAAATCAGGGGACAGTGAAAAGAGGACAAAAACATGAGAAGGAGTATCACGGTTTGAGAAGTAATGTAACCATTACCTAAAAAAATCTAACTGTAACCCCTCTATACATTAACCCTACATAAAGTACAAAAAAAACCCACACCACCATAAAAAAATCTAGACAGGTGTTAATGTCTAGACAGGAGAAAAACTGAAGACAGACACAGCAGAGAAACTGGGGGCACATTCTTCTCTTTCTTCTGTTTTCTTTTGTCGTTTCTCATCACGCGCCTTGTTCTCATCACCAACCCTTTCTGGTGGATCATAGAACATACTTGCTGAATTGTCTGTGATACAATCTGGCATTAAAGGCAGGAAGAGTTGATTGAGCATAAGAGCACGAGCAGATCTTTCCTGAGCACTTCCTCTGTAAGTCTGCCTCTTCGGTCTCACTGGCCCATCTCTTTCTTAGGGAATGTTGTGCTGCCAAGCTCACATAGCACCAGTGCATTACAGAGATTTCTGATCTGACTTCTTACTACGTAATATTTACAATTAAATGAAAGATACCCAAGGTGACTTTCTTACATATCTACAGTAGCAAATATATTAAAGTGATATACATACTACAAAGGTTGTATACAAAATAATGCTCAGGATGTCTGGTGTTGAAGAAACGAGCCACTTTCTAAAAAAGATAAACACATTCATAAACTATATTGTTGAAGGCGGCTCCTTTGTACAACTACTTAAAGATACTAGTAAAACATGCTGTCTACTTTTGAAAACGCTTTTGTCACAGCTTTAATCTTCTGATTTTCTTCTTCTTCAAGTCTGCAAAATGCTTCTTTTGACCTAAGAGTATACACTAGCTCCCCCCTTGTTCTGAAGGACAAAGCAGCCAAGCATTCATGCCTTCTAATTCTTGTCTATCTCCAGATAGACCCTCATATTAAACAGGAAGGTGCTGGAGGCATTAAGGTAGGCATGTTAAATCTGTCCAAGTCTCAGTCTGAATGACCTGCCCTTAGCCTTTGTCTCTGGAGGCCTGGCCAGTGTTTATAGTTCTGGATTTTTCTCTTCAAGATGACAAGAAAAGGCATTGTGTTTGGAAAGCAGTCTGCCTTTTGCAGTTTTATAAATCCTGTTCTTCCTGGATCCCTAGATATCTATGAAGTGACTGCAAGAGAGCATGGCTAAGATCAAGAACACATTGTATTTTCCAGCAAAAGTAGCTTTTTCTTGACTTAGGGGCAAAGGGACATGGCCTGACTGCATACAGAAGTGGCCAGACTTGTTGATGTTTCCTCACTGTGTTTGTTTCTCCAGTACCTGTGGCTGTGTCCCACGCATCTGCACTCTGACCCTTTTCTTCCTATATTCAGTGTTGTTCAAAATTCAATGCTGAAACCTTCTTCCCTTTGAAGGACAAGCAGGAGCATATGACCTGCTTAGCCTCCTCAGGAATTAAGTTTGTTCAGTGTTATGTTTATGATGTACAGATCAACACAAAGTACAATGTTTACCCTCATTGTTTTCAAACTCAAATATTTAAAGTCATATGAGCTATAAAATGTCCACTCAAAAACTTCCAGCTGCCAAATTTACATCTCTTCCTCCAGCTTTATTTTGTCATAGTTGCATGTTTTCCTTTCTACCAAATGGATTTGCAGAATATAATGCATTTCATGACACTTTGGAGCAGTATATAACACTATACTTTCTGTGCGTGCATTTTCCAAAGATCCATAAATATTAATCCTATTTTTAAAAGAACAACCAGGGCACAAAACTAGAATTTCTTTTGCTGGTAGAAACTCAGTTACAAAAGACCTACCATATGTTTCTACTATGAGAAACTCAAGAAACATTAAAACTGATCTATGGCAATCAAAAATCAAAAGAACACTTTCAGTGTTTGAAAAGTGATTATAAATGCCAGAACATTGTCAACAATTTGATAATGGTGTTCATTGCATGCCCTCATACATAATTGTGTTAATAGACAAATGTAAGATGAGGGCAATGTGGAGTCTGCATCAGTAAAGGTTTATTTATATAAGCATGCATTACATAATGATAGTTTTTCAGTTAAACACCAATTGTTTTTTTTTTGTTGTTGTTGTTTTTTGCCAGTCCTGGAATTGAGCTCAGGACCTAAGCACTGTCCTAGGACTTTCTCAAGGCTAGAGCTCTACCACTTCAGCCTCAGCAACACTTCCGGCTTTTTTCTAGGTATGTGGTACCGTATTGTTCTTTATTGATACATACGGAAGAATAAATATCATGCATATTACTAAATATCACATGAAATTTTGAGACACACACATGTATATGCGTATACACATACAAAAACACATACATACATGTACATAAATCAGGTTAAATACAACTATTATGTCAAGCATTAGATAACATCATAGTGAAACTTTAAAATCCTTTCTTCTTTAATAATATATAACACAATGCTGTTGTGTGTAATCAATCTACTGTGCAACAGCTCAGCGAAAAGTTGCCTCTTATGTCATTATAATCTCTTGCTCATTGATCAACCTTTGTCCAAACCTTCCTCCTTCTGATTCTCCCAAGTTTCTGATATTCACTAGTCTAGGCTCATCTTCATTGAGATCAATGCTTTTTTATTTCACATATTCCATACTTGCCATTTGGCTTATTTGATTAACCTATAACTTCTCCTTTTGTGTTATTGACAAAGACAGTTGTTTGCAGGAGTAAACAATGCACTATCATGTAGAGGTGCCACAACATTCACCTTGGAATGGAAACTTAAGAGGTGGATTTCATCTCTTGGCTATTCACTGCTGAGCAGTGAGCTTTTAACCAGGGGTACATATGTCTCTGCCACATAATGATCTCTTTAAGTCGCATCAACACCCACTCGAGGTATGATTGGATCCCAGGATCATTGAAGTGAGATTTGTTTGAGAATCTTCACACTGTTTTCTTGAATGTCTATGCTAATTGATATCCCCATCAATAGCTTGCCATGGGCCATCTTTCTCCACAGTTTACTAGCATGTGTTACCTCTTAACTATTCAATAATTGTCATGCTTGTGGAATGTTGCAGTGCTATCACATTGTGGTTTCCACCTGCATTTTTCTGATGATGAGTGAGGTTCTACATTTTCTCTTACACTATTTTTTTTACCAATCCTGGGGCTTGAATTCAGTGCCAGGTACTCTCCTTGGATTTTCTCAAGGCTAGGGCTCTACCACTTGTGCTACAGCACCACTTCTGGCTTTTTCTGTGAATGTAATACCAAGGAATGGAACCCAGGGCTTCATGCATACTAGGAAAGCACTCTCCTACTAGGACTTGCTTGCTTGTCTCATAAGAGTTTGGATAACTGATGCCCAGCTTACACAACAGTACTCTTATGTGATAAAGCTGCTGAGAATTCCAGGAACTTACTTCAAGTACATTCATTGATGTTCACACACTGAGTGATCACCCATCAGAGTATTTCCTGTCATTGACCACTGAATGTAAATACATTATATATGAACCCATACACAGATCTCCAATTATATTTCATTAAGGAAAAACAGTAGGAATTACTACAGGAATTCACTGTATGTGAATACATACGTACATATATCCCTAACCCAAAATTTTATGTACTTTCTTAGTAAGGAGCTTCAAGGGGCTTAAAATTAAGTTAGTCACTTACAGAGCCAAAAGTGGGATTTCCCTTATTTAATTATCAGGGAATCTATGTGAAAGAACATATATATTTTTAGACATGGCTTTCTTCTCCCTAAAAGACTACATATGGGGACACAATTCCTCTCCTCCTGTGATGGAGCCTATTTTCTGATCCTTGAATCCAGACTGCTTTTGTAATTCATTTTTGTCTTAGCTAATGAATTCAAGGCCACTCACACTCACTTGAAGACTTAGTCTTAATGTAATTACATTCATTTGCTTGCTGTTCCTAAGGCCATCTCAATGGTCCCCAAGATCTAGCTGCCTGGGAGAAGAGACATAATAACAGAGAGGCAATCAGAAAAGCCAATTCAGATTAGCTAGTCCTCAGAGGAGCGGCAACTGATCAGAGATGACCAGATCAGCCCAGTGAAGTAGCCAGTCCTGTACCTAATCATTGGAACCACTCCATTAAGCCCCATCCAAATGTTCAAACCACTCTATCTTGAGATAAATAAATGGGTGCTCTTACTAATCAGTAGGACCTCCAGGGCTTCGCATAAACAAAAGCAAGTTGATACCATGCTTTTATGATTTTTCACCAGAAAGAATAAAATGGTAGAACACTGCTTTGCCTGGGTCAACACTAAGCTTTTGAGTCTATAGAGTTCACTCTGTGCTGCACAAATATGCTTACCTGCATTGGATTCCTATAGAATGTATGTATCCCAGAGGATGGAAATGACATGGCGACAAGACGGTCTGGAAAGCAAAAGAATCCCTATTAGGAAAGTCAGTACAGATGGGAACAACAATAATAACAAAAATTATTTGTACATCTATCCAGGTTCTTTTCTCAGAGTACAAGAAGAGTTGATATGATAGTGACATAACCAAGATGATGCATTAAGATGAAGCAATAGAGGTCTAAGGAGGTGATTTTGTGGCAGAGCGTTTGACTTGCATGCAAAAACACTCTGAGTTGGATTCCTCAGGACAACATAAACAGAAAACACCAGAAGTGGCAGTGTGGCTCTACTGGTAAAGTGCTAGCCTTGAGCAAAAAAGCTCAAGGACAGTTATCAAGTTCTGAGTTCAAGCCCCAGGACTGACAATACAATACAAAAGTAAATAAATAAGCTATACAATATCATAATATCCTTAGGCTCAACAGGAACTTAGTGTTTGAAGCCCTCTTCCCTTAGCAAACCTGACCTCATGGATAATGAACTTGTTCTCTGGGATTTTAGAAGATTAAGGTCTCTTTCTCTTGGATGCTTAGATAGCTAACAAAACTGAATAAATAATAAGTGAAATTTTAATGGAGCCACTTGAAATTGCATCGTATTTACTGTCTAACCACCAGGGAGTCTTGGTTTGAAATGAATGAGATTACCTGTGCCCAGATGTAATCTACCAATCCATTACCATAACACAGTAGCCTATGAAATCATTGAGAAAAATACTTTGAGAGTATGGAAAGGAAGGAAGGAAAGAAGAAAGAAGAGAAGGTAAGCGAGACCGAGAAAGGAAGAAAGAAGAGAAACAAAAAAGAAGAGAGAGAAAGCAAAAAAGCTAGGCATTTTTGGCTCAATCTTGGAAATCAGCTATTCAGGAGGCAAAGATCTGAGGAACATGGAAAGACTTCATCTCAATAAATGGCTTGGTACAATGGCATACAAGTAGAAGACTGTAGCTCAGAAAAGGTGGGATAGAAAGCAAGAGCCTACCTTGAAAATAACAACTACATAAAAAGTGCTAGTGGTGTGGCAGAAGTAGGAGAGCCTCCCAAGCAAGCAAGAGACTGAGTTCTTTTCCCAGAACCACCAAAGAAGCCAACGTAGTAACAAATCAAAAACAAAAAGCATAAACCAATGTGCCTTAGATAAAAAACATTGTGGTTTGGGAAAATCAAAGGGAATATTCTTACTTCAAAGGAAAATGTGGATTAAACATAAGTCAATCACATGACAAGTTTCTCAAAAAACAGTACTATAATTAAGAGAAGTCAACCAACAGTTAAGTTTCACAAACCAGTGATGTAAGTTAAATCTAGGTCAAATCCATCCTTGGCATATCGTCTCTTATTGCCAGACACCTGGGAGGAACAAAAAATGATGAAGCTGTAAAACAGAAGTCAACCACAAAGAATTTGATATTGCTACCTAATACTTTTACCAGGATGGGAAGCAAACATGTCCTGCCCACTTACCAGTCTTCTGATTAATTTTTCTAGATGTCTTTTCTGAGTTGCAAGGTGAAAGATCCTCATAAGTGTTATCAGCCTCAGAAGCCGAAAGAATACAATCATTCTAAAAATTTATAGATACACATTTTTAGTTCAGAAAGAGAAGAGTTCATCAATACATACGTTTAAATCTGTGTACATATGTTACATCGCTCTGCACCACACCCATGGCCTCCACGTTCTGCTCTAGTGCTCTAACAGTCAGCTATACCCCTCATCCCAGAGGACAATGGGTAACATATGGACATACTTGGTGGTCACAACCAAATGGATGCAGGTGCTAATCACACCTAGGACTGCTGCTAAACACTCTACAATAAATATGAATCTAGGAAGAATGATAGGATGTTTTTGTCCTCTCTTCCCTACCCAAGTAATAACTATCTTCTCAAAATATCAGTAATGCTAAGATTGAGAAATTATTGTCTGGACAAACAGTAACGAGTTCATTCAGATTTATAGACTATTTAATTTTCATCTTCCCCCCAAATGAACTTTGATTGTTTGTTACATTGGTGTTATTCCTTTTAGTAACAGAGGCTCCCTACAGCTAGTACATGCATATCAGGCAGGGAACAGGTTGCAATACTTCCCAACCATACTGGCTGGTGTTTCTCCTCCATTCAGAAACACAAAGGTGTGCTGATGTCCAACAAGATTCATTTGGCAGAACTGCTTCAACCATGGTTCACAGATCCCAGAGTTTTCAATTCAGTGGTCTAGGGTGGAGGCTGATGTGTTCTTTCTTTCTTTCTTTTTTCTTTCTTTCTTTCTTTCTTTCTTTCTTTCTTTCATCTTTTCTTTCTCTCTTTCCTTCTTTCTTTCTTTCCTTCTTTCTTTCCTTCTTTCTTTCTTTCTTTCTTTCTTTCTTTCTTTCTTTCTTTCTTCTTTTCTTCCTTCCTTCCTTTCTGTCCATCCTTCCTTCCTTTCTTCCTTCCTTCCTTCCTTCCTTCCTTCTTTCCTTCCTCATTTCTTTCTTTCTATCTTTCTTTCTGAAAAACGCACTTTATTGGGAAGCAGAGTGCTGCACAGCATAGACAACAGAGATTGCCAGATGTGAGACCTACAAGCCACATTTCCTAAGACAAAGGGGAATTTTTAGTAAAATCATCTGACCCATGGTTTCCACTGGGCAGGCACTAATGGCTTCCCAGTGGAGAGCCAGGAAAACTCCCATCACTTTCCTGAGGCAGTTGTGGTTCCTAGAGATAGAGCCCCTCAGGTGTGCCTTCTTGTTTTGAATAAACAAGGTTTTCTTTAGATTTTTTGAAGTCTACATTTGTTACTTTCATTCTGCGTTCCCTCAAGGCCATCAGCCCAGCTTCCGTACAGATTGCCTTATTGTTGGCCCCAGAGAGATCATCTTTGCCCTGATCAAGTCATCTAGAGTCACGTTGTCTGCCAGGACAGTCATGCTTTTATGAATGTGGAAGGTGAGCTTATTTTTTTTCTCATCTGGCAGGGGGAACTCAATCTTTCTGTCAATGAAGCCTGGTCTGATCAGTGCTGGATCCAAAGTTTCTATCTGGTTTGGGGCCATGATCACTTTCACATCCCCCCTTGAATCAAAACGATTCAAGTGGCTTAACAGCACCAACATGGTTCTCTGAACTTCTCTCTCACCTCCAGAGTCCAAATCTTACATTCCGGTGCCAATGACATCAATTTAAACAATAAACACAATGGATAGTTCGTGTTCTTCTGCAACTCGAAACAATTCCCATACAAGTAGGGGCCCGTTGCCTAGGTGCTTTTGAATAAGTTGTGAGCCCACCACTCTCAAGAAAGTGGCCAATGTTTCATTTCCTACTGCTTTAGCCAACAGTTTTACCTGTGCCAGGTGGCCTATAGAGAATGATGGGTGTTTTATACCAATCTCTTCATAATATTCAGGATGAGTGAGCGGCAATTCCTCAGATTCCTTAATATACTGGATTTGGTTGTCTAAGCCACCCATATCTGCATATGTCTCCTGGGGAGCCTCTCCACCTTCATCACTGTGACCAGCGGGACCGTGTCATCCATTAGCATCCCTATCACCGCATACACTTTGTGGTTGAGCAGGACTGAGCAGCCTGGTTCCAGCAGGTTCTTGTCCAGGATGGAAAGGATGATGACACAGTGCTCAGAGCCCACAGATGTGGACACCATGGCACAAATGTCATCAGTGATCCTCTTCCAAGGTGCCTACCGACATCAGGGTCCCCCCCCCCAGGTCATCCACCTTCCATCTTTCCTCCTATTGCTTTGCTTCAAATAGCTTCATTTGTTCCTGATTTCTAAGAAATTCTTCTTCCATGAGAAGATAATCTTTAATTATCTCTAACTTCAGTTATTTCAAGCGACACTGAGTGTAAGGTGTCACCAGTGGCAGTTTGCTGGCAGCATCTGGTCACTTCGTTTTCTTCTTCTATTTCTCCACTCTAGTTGGTACAGGTGCTTCATATTTCCTTTTCTTGTCCTTATCATCCTTCTTGCTACCTCTGGCCATGACCATGACTCTGACTCTGATCCATCTTGATTCAGCTGCTGTAGCTGCTACCTCAAGTGTTGTCTTGCTACCAAGGTCTCAAGTGGTGTTGAGGTTGCCCATTGAAGGACCATATTGATTGAGGTTATTTTCAAGATCCAAACCCTAGCCAAAGCAATATTTACTTGGGGATCACACTGGACCTCTCAGAAACTTTGGTAAAGAAAGAATCTATTTCGTTGACTTCTAATGAATATAGCTAAAAGCCTCCTAACATTAGCCCTCCAGTGTACATTGGTATTTTTCTATCTCATTTAGGGAAAGGGAGATAGAGACAGAGGCAGACACAGACACAGATACAGACAGACAGCCACACCCATACACATATTACTTAGTAATCCGTTACTGCTTTAACTGTGCCTTAACATTCTTCATTTTACCAAACTGCCATTGCAAAAATCCATTATCTGGGTTGCCATATACGTGATTTCCTGGTTTCCATCGGCTATTTTTTAGAGAAGTATAACTAGAGCCACTGAAACTTCATACATGTTCAAGTCAATACACTTGCAATATTAGGAAAAGCAGATTAGTAGATCATCAAGGGGGGATTTCAAAATGATGTTCCAGTTCCTATATCCAATGGAAGTACTTTAGTGAAGACACCTTTAACTGGCCTTAAATGTTGCCTTTTTTTAGATCTCAAGGGTATGAAAATGCATCATTTTCCCTTCATTTGTTCTTCCATTTTTGTGTTACAGTCCCTTGAAATCAGGTCCTTACACTTGCTTAGTAGGCCTCTACCACTCAATCCATGTCATCATCCCTAATATTTTATTTTCAAAAAATGTATCAGGTTCAGAACTTAAACAGAAATCAGTTCAATATACACAATTTAAGACAATAATAAGTACAAATTAAAGAACAAATGAAAGAAAAGTGTGACAGTTAAGTCATGGGTTTCCTACCTTTGGATATCTTTAAAAAATGTAGCATTAAAGAATATGTATGTGATGTCCATAAATAAAATAATGATAGTGATGGCAGCATCTGTAATATTGAGGAAATCTGAAAAATAATGCTTTTTCCTGTAAGAGAAAGTAAAAAAATGGTTATCTTCTTTATGAGGATAGAGGAAAATCTTTAGAGCAAAAAGTACTTGACTCAACTTCATTAAAATTGTTATTGTAATAGATTCTATGAAATGGATGGACTGGATTTGGGAAAGAGAAAACATAATACTGGTGGAAGGTATTCAAGTAGTAAATTTGTATTATTACATACTTGCATACCTGATGACAATCAAAGCTTAATGAATAAGCCATCTACCCCAGCCATTGGAGAAGAGGTACGCACTGCCTTCTCCAATGGAGTTGGAAGAAGACAAGTGCAAGTGTACAGTTCTGTTGAGCAACAATTTCAGTACATCATACTATCCCCAGATCAATATGTGAGTATCATATGAGATGCGTAGGAACTGCGCTTCTGATCTCATAATCTGTCCTTGCACCCACAATGGAATCCCAAGGGGCTGCTGTGTCCTTAAAAGGACAAAGACAGACATCCATCTACCAGACTCCTTTCCACCACAGACTCCTGCAGAGGTGAGCACTAGTCCTCCAGGAAAAGCATCTTCACACTCTGAGGCAGTCTGTCAGGATCAGACTAACCTGGCAGTGAATAACTCTGCTTAGCTCAAGAGAAAAAGGAGCACAAGTCCTCAGGAAAGAACATACACTGCCTTCTGAAATGACTTGGAGAAAGGGAGGCTAGGAAACCCAGTGCCTGACTCGCCAGCAGCCCATCCCCAAGGCTTGCCTCACCCATCCTACTTTTCAGAAAACCAGCAGGCAGGAAAGGGAAGCAATCTATTTCTTTCTTGCTACATCTCACTAATGAGATAAGCAATCTCCACATCACCTGCAGATGCTTTCATTGAAACTTTTCCTTTCAATGAACTCAGGACTATTTAGAGTGCAGTATCTAGTATTACACATACTATCAAACGTTACTTGAAATTCCAGTCAGAATCAAAGTATTGATCTATAGACCTCAAGTATATACTTCTCCTTCTATTTTTTAACAGTCATGGGGCTTGAACTCTGGGACTGGGTACTGTCCCTGAGCTATTTAGCTCAAAGATACCATGCAACACTTGAGCCAGAGAAACACTTCTGGTTTTCTAGTAGTTAACTGGAGATAGGAATCTCACAGACTTTAGCACCTGGGCTGGCTTGGAACTGTGATTCACAGATCTCAGTTTCCTGAGTAGCTAGGATTACAGGCATGAGACACTGGGCCCAGATTCTTCTTCTTTTTTTTTCTCAAGTCCTGGAATGATGTAGCTTGAGACAAAAAAATATATGTGCCTATATTTATTTAAATATCCTCCCATACAGTGAAGCAAATGGCCCAAAATGAATGTCTTTATAATTAATAAATTCATACTTCTTTTTTCTTAGTCTAGTCATATGTCATTGTTAACCTTCAGAAATCTACTGGGTATTGTAAATTGGGGAACAAGAATGGTGGACTGCATCTTCGACCCCTAAAATAATATAAATGAACAGACCACATTCACTAAAGAGGAGTTTATTGTCAAAAGTAAATAACTCCTCATATTCATACAAATTTTTGTCACGTTTCTCATCTTTTTTCCTTGCATTTTTATTCTTCATCCCATGTGGCATAAAGTATTCTATACCTTTGTAAACTCCTGAGTTTTCTATAACTCTCTTCATTTTTTTTCACAATAGAAACATCTCATCCACCTCACCCTAATCCCAACTCTCCTGCTAAAGCTCAAGAAGACTCTGAATTCTTGGCAAAGCTTTAAATAATTAAATTAAGTTGGCAAGGTATTAGGCTAGTATAAAACATTTCAAAGCTAACCTTCATGTCACATTTGTTGGGGTACAAGAGTATCCTAGCACACTGGTTTTAGCAAGAGAAATTCTGAAACTCTTATAAAGATGGAGGTTAGGGTTTGCCATCCATTTACTAATCAATGCAGTAAGTTATAAATGTATGTGCTTCACTCTCTTCAGCTAAAGCAAATGTAGTTCTAAAGAAACAATCCCTTTTGTTAAATTCTACACTTAAATATTTTCTAAAGTTAACTGACTGATGAGAATTCTTCAATCTTCAATCTGTTATGGATCCACATGATAAAGGATTCAATTTAATCTTGCCTTAAGGATAGAGGCTGTTTGTTTAACTCTCTTTTCTCAAGTGGTAGAAATTAAAACTTCAATCTCAAAGCAAAACTAAATTAGCAGGAATACATCCCCAAATTCTGTCACTTATTCACCCTGATGGCTCCCTGAGCACATAGCCACTTTTCTTGTGAGTCCTCTTCTCATTCTCCCTTTGTATTGTATATTCACAAATGCCTGTAAAGGGACCAGAGATGCTGGCATCTCCTCCTCTGATAATGGATAATTGAGTTCAATATTATTTTATCGCCAGCCCCTGTGATTTCCAAATAGCCTTAACAGGTTGCACTGTGTAAAATCGTGCTAGGAAATGATCCTTTTGAAAATTAGCATGTTCAATCAAAATCCAGCCGGCTTTCCCTTTCAAAGCATCTGTAGTCATTTCAAATCCATGAACCACTTTAGCACTGTCTGAGACATCAATTGGCTTTTGAGCTATCAGTTCTTAGTATGTAGCAATGTGTTCTATTGAATGTTAGTAAAAGACAATCTCAGCTTTGATGGTGTATCAAAGTGTTTTGATTAAGCTTCCTCTCAGAATCACTCTCTTGGTATGCTTCAGGGTGAGAGCCCAGCTCAGAAAGTTCTGTACTTGTGATAGAAAGGAGATTTACCAGCTCCATAGTTAAAGCTATTGTTCTTTTCTCCTAAGAACAATTCTTACAATTAAGAGAGGACTGGAGGAGACAGGAGACAGAAGTCACATGTAGTTAATAGAATTTGTATATATTCCCAACAGATGAAAATTCCTTCCTTAAACAAAAATTCTTCAACCACAAATAGTTAAAAAATTAAATGTGGAGAATATTGATTATAGGCTGAGAGTTTGGTATAGTGGTAAGCGTGCCTGCCTGGCATGAACAAAGACCTGGGTTCGATTCCTTGGTACCACATACATAGAAAAAAATGGAAGTGGTACTGTGGCTCAAGTGTAGAGTGCTAGCCTTGAAGAAAGCCCAAGGACAGTACTCAGGCCCTGAGTACTGGCCAAAAACATATCGATTATATATCTTTTTCAATACCTTAAATTTATAAAGATTGTTTTCCTAGAAAAAGCGATCATCTATTATATATATATGCACATACACACATACATATATATGTATATATGTATGTATAATATATCAGAATTTCTCCCTAACTTCACCTGCCAGAATGATGTTCACTTAGTAGACATAACTTTGGAACCTGTATGATAGGGTTATCAATATTGTACAGAAATTAGTCCAAAGTTCTCAATTTTAGCTAAATGTATACATGTTTTGATAATAGGCCTTTATCATATCATAATTGTTTTTATGCGTTAATCATATTCATAACATTTTTATTATTTCCCTACATTAGATGTTTATTATTTACTGCTTGCCTTTTTCTCCTCCTATAAATTTTTATAAAAATCCAGGTATTAAAGAATGATGTTTCAATATTGTCAATGGAAGAGAATAAATATATGACTTTAACAGATGATATGTAACTCAAGTACTTTGCTTTATCCTTTGATCATTTAATAAGTGTGAATGCAACACCTATTTGAATTGAATGCTAAAAGGACATGAATGAAAATTTAAACTAGTTTGTCCTCAGTTTTCCAGTCTGGTGAAAGATATGAACTTTAAACAAGTAACCTATGATCACAATTGCAACAAAAAATCATTATTTATCCACCAAGAGATACTACATTGACTATGTGAAAACTGTGAGCATAAATGGGGTATGGAATTACTTGTTTCAAGGTGGCCTAATAAAATATGTCACTTACTTTATTAATGAGTGATGAAGAGAAGGTTGGAGCTGTATTTTAAATTTCTTTTTAATATTAATGATGTATACAAGATCAATATTATAATAATTAAGTCTAATTTAATCTCAAATAATACATATACATTATAGTGCAATTCAAGAAGCCCCACTTCTTGTTTTCTAGAAGTTAATTAGGGATACGAGTCTGAGGTTCTTTTTTGCTGAGGCTGGCTTTGAACCTTGATCCTTAGATCTCAGCCTCCTGAGTAGCTAGGATTACAGGTGTGAGCCAATTTGCCGTCCTCAAATAACCTTATTTTCAGTGAATACAATTACAGTTTTATTGACTGTAAACAAATGGAACCCTATATGGCATCAGTATAATTTCAATTGTGTTGTGTTCAGGATTATTTTATGTTCATAAAAAGAATGAAACATACTTTCTAATTTCTAATTTCTATATTGTGGTGCTAAGCCACTGACAAAGTATATCACACTTGTTCCTGAACTGAACCACTGAGCACATCCCTAGTCTTACACACTTGTTGGTTTTCAAAAAAAATTGAGCTAACTTTAATATTGATTTGATGAGTTATGATGCTAGAAGACAGGGTTTGCCAGCATATATGCTGTGTAAGAATTATATTGACTCAAGTAATAATAAAATAAAAATACATGTTCTGTTTCTGTAAATTTCACCACTCTTCATATCTCATGTTTGGATAACTTATTTTAATGACTTAAACATTTTTAGATTCTGTTTGAGTTCTCTTTAATCTTAAAGCCATTGTTAGGGTTTGGAGAAAGCTCGCTGGCAAAATGAGCTTGTCCAGCCAAATAAAAGGTCGTGGGTTTGATCTCAGTACCAAAAGCATGATAGCTAAAAAATCATTAAGGCCATGAGTAATTTATGTTATCTCATGATTTAGATAATGAATACAGAGGGAAGCTTGTTGTGGGTACAGATGAGCTTTCAGCGAGTAATAAGTAATTATATACAGCCAATGCTCCGTTAATCTGGTGACATTCATGGATAATCTCTTTTTTGTAATTTTTATTTTAATGTATAGAGGGGTTATAGTTACATTCACCAGATAGAAGGTGTATTACTTCTCACACATTGATACCCCTTCTCATGTTTTCCCCATTTCCTTCCCCCCATCCTCTCCCAATCAACTTGTTTCCCCCCTTCCCTTTCCTATTTCAAATAATCAAATGTATATACAATATACCAGGTAATGCAGTCAGATATAGTAACAATATGAGATTAACCAAACGGCAACAAAATAGGAGAGAAATAAAATAGTACATTAAGAACAACAATCACAAAATGATATCGCCCCATTTGTAAGGAAATGAAAAGACTTGGAAAAAAATCATATTAAGTGAAGTAAACCAGACCCAAAGGAACACAAGCTCCATGGTTTCCCTCATTTGTCATAATTAGTACACATCTAGGACTCTCCTAGCAGAGGATTATAATAGCACAAAACCTAGATTCATAAGATCATATAGGATGAGTCTAAACGAAAGGACCTCCAGGATATGAATGGTCTCTTCTTACTTCTTATTTTTACTTTGATTGTTTTTTAGCCTCATGCTTTAAAGTAGAGAAATCTTTCCAATTGCCTAATTTCAAATTATATGATCCATTACACTTTATCTTTTACTTGTTTTTGCACTAAATATACTTTTCTAGGAAAGAGTATTTGCTTCTGAATATTAAGCTTGAGATGACTTTTTCTTTTGGTCATAAATCACCCTGTGGTCCTCAAATGTATAACCAAGGATTATAAAATCCAAGAATTATAAAAAAGCACTTACGGCAACTTTCTAGAATGTGTCTATTCCCTCAAGTAAGCAACACTTATATTGGAAAATCAATTCCTATTCTTACAAAGATAAGTATAAATTGGTAGGCATTCATAAAACTTTTGTCTGAAGTAAATTAAGTCTCAGAGAAACCATGTTACAGCCTAGTTATAATAGGATTTGTTAAAATTTCTTTTAAAAATGTCAAAAAAACCTACTAGTTTCATGCTTCCTCCCTTCCTTCATCCTTTATCCAGTAAATGTGAACCCCCCTTAGTAACAGAGCTAAAATGAGAATTATATTGTTAAAATAAAACAGTATCATTTAAAAGGTAATTTATTGTGGCTTCAAAATATTAACAGTATACATTGCTAAAACATATAATGTTGATATTATCTTATGACCCTTTACAGTATGTGAACAACTATGATCTGTGTTAAAAAAAGTGAATTTTAAAATGTTAGTTCATAAAAATATTCCTATTTTTTCTACCTGTTCTAAAAATTCTTTAGCCAGGAAGTCTTCTCATCTAGAATTGTAGTTTATACCATGGCCAGTAAAGTGACTTTGGTTCCTGCCTTGAATAAGATTTCTGAAACTTTAAAATATTTTTTATTGAAAGATTTTTATTAACACTGATTTTTACATCATATTTCAAATGTCATGTTTAACAAACAAGCATTCAAGAAGGAAATCTTTATAGGCAATCACTGGCACATAGATTTTTATAACATAATTAAAATTTAGCTGAGAGTTTGTATGTCATAGATACATATCTATCTATATAATATAGCATTAGGTGCGTAACATATTTTTACCATCATAGAATTTCTTGCCAGTCCTGGGCTTCAGCTCAGGGCATGAGCACTGTCCTTGGGCTTCTCAATGCTAGAGCTCTACCACTTAAGCCACAACACCCCTTCTGGCTTTTTTCTATGTATGTGGGACTGAGAATTCAAACCTGGGTACCACATTTTTTTGTATCCATTAATCAGTAATGGGACTAGTAGGTTGTTTCCATCATGTGGCTATTGTGAATAGTGCAGTGATGAACATGGCTGTGCAGGTGTCCTTATCATATCTTGGGTTATGATACGCAGGGTAGTTGCTTAGGAGTGGTATGGCTGGATTGTAGGGAATGTTTATTTTTAGTTTTCTTTCTTTTTTGCTAGTTCTGGGCTTGAGCTCAGGGCCTGAGCCCTGTCCTTTTATTTTCTCAAGGCTAGAGGTTTACCAATTGAGCCTCAGCAAAACTTCTAGCTTTTTTCTATGTATGTGGTACTGAGGAATCGAACCCTCGTCTTTGCGCATGCTAGACAAGGACTCTACCACTAGGCTAAACTCCCAGAACCTATGTTTAGTTTTTTGACAAGCCTCCAAATTGCCTTCCGTGGTGGCTGAACTAGTTTACATTCCCACTAACAGTTCAGGATTCCTCTTTTCCTCATCCCTGCCAGCATTTGTCATTGTCTGAGTTCAGAATCTTGGCCATTCTAATTGGGGTAAGGTGGCATTTTAGAGTTGGTTTTATTTGTATTTTCTTTATGACCATGGATGATGAGCATTTTCTCATTTTTTGCCATTTTAACCTCTTCTTTTCATAAGCCTTTAGTTCCCTTGCCAATTCAGTGATTGGTATATTGGGTTTGCTGGGTGTATTAGTTTCTTGAGTTCCTTGCAGATATTGGATATTAAGCATTTGGTCAATATCTTTTTCCAGTTGGTTGGCTGTCTTTCTACTTTAGTAGCTATGCTTTTATCTGTGCAGAAACTTTTTATTTTTAGGTAGTGCCATTTGTCGAGTCTCTGTCCAATCTGTTGTGACCTGGGACTCTGTTCAGAAAGTTTTTGCTTGTTCCAGTGTCTCTCTATTCTATCATGTAACAGTTTCAAGGTTTCAGGTCTGATATTAAGGTCTTTGATCCATTTTGAGTTAATGCTTGTGCGTGGTGATAGGCTGGGATCAATTTATAGTTTTCTACATGTGGCTGCTCAGTTTTCCCAGCACCAATAATTGAAGAGTCTGTGTTTATTTCACTGTATATGTCTGGATCTCCCAAATATAAGTTGACTTTAGATATGTGTTTTCCATTCTGGATCTTCTGTCCTGTTCCATTGATCTTCTGGTGTATTTTCTGTGCCAATATCATGATGTTTTTGTTATTACGCCAATATAGTAGAGTTTGAAGTGTGGCATTGTAATACCAGCATTGGTCTATTGCCTAGAATTACTTTGGTGAGTCTAGGTCTTTTGTTGTTCCATATGGACCTTTGGATTACACCTTCTATTTCATTAAAGAATGTCTTTGGGATTTTGATGGGGATTGCATTGAAATTGTATATCATTTTGACAGTATGGCCATTTTCATTATGTTGGTTCTACTTTAAATTATTTTTATTGAATTTTGTATACATGTCTAAACTCACCCTTTCTCAGGATCTACTTTGGAATCTTGAGTCTAATATTGGGAGGCCACATTAAGTATATTTCAGTGCACTTAATCACATTTCCTTCAAAAGCAAAGAAAGTTTGGTTTCAATCACAAAGAGGTAGGACTTTATATGAAATATTCCTTCTTTCTATTTCTTAAGTCTCATGCCTGTAGTTTCATTTGTATGTGTGTATTTCATTACAAGGAAATCTTGCTCAATTTTTCACCCTTCAAGGGCAAAATAAGAGCAAAGCTAGCACCCCTAGTTTAGATACACTATAAGAGCTATACTTACATTGCTGGGGTTAGGTATTTGGACTTTTCTGTTTTCCTGAGAGAAGCTTTCACTAAACTGAAGTTGAAAAGCTGTTATGATTGTGTATGTGTGTGTGCATGTGTGCCTGTGTATTTGTGTGTATGTATATGTGTGTTTATGTTTGCGTTTATGTGTTTCTTGTCCTGCCTGTGGATGAGAAAAAAGAAAACGTAGATTCGGTTTTGTATATGCCAAAAACAATGGGTAGTCCAGGAACCAGTTCAATCATGGTACAGTTCATTACTTAATAATTTACAGTGGGTTTTGCACAGGATATCATGCTCACTTTTAGGTTATTATGAAACTGTCATTTGAAGCATTCTATCTAAAAAATAATAATGTTTGCCAACTGGCTGGGTTAACACCTGTCACTGACAGAGTGTAGAGAAATGATTTTAATAAAACACTTTTCACAGGCAGAGGAGAAGCACATTGTCTCTGTCTGCAGGAGAATGGTGGGGGTTCTGTTCAACCGCACAGCAGGCTTGTCTCCATTTAGCATGCAGTGTCCTAGAACTAATAATTGACAATGCTGACGAGAAGCAAGCTGTTCCTGCCATCACTTGGAAGTGTAAACCCTCGGATACATATCTTCAAGTTCTTTGCTTTTTCTTATGTGTGGTTAATCCTTTCCTATTTCTTGATTTCAACACATCTCCAAATAGAAACTTAATTCACTACTGAGATGGAGCTAGGACATGAAGAGCAAAATCTGTGCTTTGTTATTTTTCTTATCTCCGAAAGTTCACATTATGAGAGAGAAAGCTTTAAACAATAAAATGGAGATAAACAGGTCCTGGTGGCTCGTGTGTATAAGTCCATGTTTCTCAAAAAGTTGAGATATGAGGATTATGTCAGAGCAGACAAAAAATTAGTTTAAACTTTTTCTCC
The DNA here is from genome assembly GCF_031878675.1 of Megascapheus bottae. Taxonomy (NCBI): domain Eukaryota; kingdom Metazoa; phylum Chordata; class Mammalia; order Rodentia; family Geomyidae; genus Megascapheus; species Megascapheus bottae. The sequence goes on along the minus strand of NC_143511.1, from coordinate 8,862,913 downwards.
AGTTGGTCTGTGGTACGGCTCATTTTGTAGAGTGTCTTTTGTGAGTAAAATAACTAAGGTAAAGCCCAGGGACCTGAGTCCAGGGACCTGAGTTCAAGATTCAGGACTGGCACATAAGCACATATAAGGACACACCATACATACACACACACACACACACACACACACACACACACACACACACACACACACACTGAACATTGTTCTTGAGGCTCAGAATGAAGAGATGAGAAATCATTAATTGAGGCAGTAAGGAAAGGAAATGATTTCTGCTTTTGTCCTCTTTAAAATTTTCTTTGTATTGTTTTGGAGCTAGTTGCAATGAAAAGGCTCTATGGGGGAGAGAAAAAGGCAAGAGGTATATTCAGAAAGCTTGGCTAATAATCTCAGGTGACATGCGTGAGATGTACTTGAATTCTATCTGCTATTGTACTTGCTAAGTTTCTTTGTATCACCTGATTAGAAAGCAAGTATGCGTGTGTGTGTGTGTGTGTGTGTGTGTGTGTGTGTGTGTGTACAGATTTTTTTTTGGTCAATCAGGGGGCTTGAACTCTGGGCCTGGGCACTGTCCCTGATCTCAAGGCTACCACCCTACCCCTGGAGCCACAGCCCCACTTTCCATTTTCTAGTGGCTAATTGGAGATAAGAGTCTCATGGGGACGTTGTGTCTGGGCTGGCTTTGAACCTTGATCCTCAGATCTTATCCCCCTGAGTAGCTATGATTACAGGTATGAGCCACCACACCAGGCATGTACAGAGATTTTAACAGCAGTAAACAGCAATAACAGTAGCAACAAAAACACCAAAAGTCTACAGGAGACACCTTTCACTTTCTTTTCTTTTTTGACATGTGGCGATTTCAGCAATAACTAATATGCTTATATTCTATGGAGATTAATTTTAAAGTATTTAAGTCATCCTAATATGTCCATAATGTGCTCCAGTCACAGAAATGGCATATAAAGATAGACAAATCTATTTCCTCTAATGATCGCCTGGAGTATGTTCAAGCTTGTTATTACTTAGGGATAATAAACATATAAAAATATATTTGGCAGTATTTGGTACCTTTAAGAGTTCTGCAGCCAGAATGTGAAATTCAAATTTCTCAAGAATGAATCTTGCTTTGTTGGTCAAGTTATTTGACTTTTGTTTTGCTTTGCTTGGTGACTAGTCATAAAAGAGAATAATACTCTAAAGTTATATGACCTTTCAAAGATTAATTGACTACATGTAAACATCTAAGTAGGGTATATGCATTTTAGTTTCCTACTACTACTATGAAAAAGTTACCACAGATATAGTGGCTTGAATAATATGAATACATCATCGTACTATTTGTAGTTCCAAAATCTGAAATATGTTTCAGTAGGCCAAAATCAAGCTCTTGGTAGGGTTGTATTTCCTGCTAAGAAACAGATGCCTCTATAAATTTCTATCTGTTTCACCAAGAGAGGTGTCTGTCATTTTTCTAGCCTCTTCTACCTTTAAAGCCAATTATGGATAATCTGTTTCTTCTATCTATTACTCTGATTTTGCTATCTTTATCTTCCACACTAAAGACCCCTGAGAAACAACTGAGACCATTGAGATAATGCATGTTATTTGAAATTTACAAGTTCTAGGGATTATTGGGATTAAGACAATTTGGTAGGGCTATGCTATTCTGCCTAATATAGTATGTCATGTTATAACTACTTTTAAATTTTTACTTTTTGGTGGTAGTATTGGGGCTTGGACTCAGGGCCTCTCTGGTTTTCTTGGCTTCTTTTATTTGTTTTTGTATAAGGTAGGTCCTCTTTGTTTTGTATAAGGTAGGCAGATTTTGCTGATTGATTGGAGATATGAAGCTCATGAACTGTTTGGCTTGGACTAGCTTCAAAGCTTAATCCTTAAATCTCAGCTTTCTAAGTAGTTAGGATTAACTAAATATTGGTTAGCTTTCAGTTTTTACCTCGTTATATCAATTTTAGAGCAAATATATGTAGGTATTAAAAACTTTCAAGCAACCTGAATTCATATAGAATTATCTGTGATTACAAAGTATATGGTCTAGGTAATAGCGTTCATATGTTGAGGGGCTGACAATATGACTCAGCTGGTGGAGTCCTTCCTTGACAAGTAGGATGCTCTAAATTCAATACAGAAGAAAAGGAGGAAAATGAAAACAAAATACACATATATGCACTTACACACGTACATGCTTACACATACACATGGATATAGATACACACAAATAAACATGCATACATATACACACATAGCCACAGACTACATACATATATACACATATGTACATATACATGTATACATGTATACATATATATACACACAAATGTAAGTTTAGATGAATACTGAAACTCCGAAAGATTTTTTATTAATTTTTATTAGTTTTGAGGAAGCATGCTTTTTAATAGAATTGTCTGCAGCATTTGCTTTCTGTTGAGTTCTAACCATTCCATTCCACATTCCACTAGTAGAAAATTGTTTAAAAAATTACTTAATTGTATATAGAATTTCATTTATCCATATCTGGATTATTAAATTACAGTTAATAATGGACACTAATTTTTATTTTATTAAACCAAGAGTTTAATATTTTAGACATCATTATCTTAAATATTTTCTTCATTGTTACCCAAAACAATGTGCGCTATAGAAGTAAATTGTCTTATTTCATGAAAAGTGAAATTTAGAAAAAAAATGAAGCACATGGATGCCATTTATATCACTGGTAAGAAGGAAAGTTAAGACAAGAACCAGCTTTTCTCTTTATTCAAGTGTCTTGATGTTCTCTGCACACTCTTTCACAACCTCTCTATATGCTGCAGCCTAATTTGCTTTCCTATCTCAGTAATCTTGATTCTCCTGAGTCTCCACATATATTGTATAACATTTATAATACAGACTTAGAGTCTCTAATACAGCAGAAAAGCTGTGACATCATTTCCTAATGCCCCATTAAGTTAGTAGAAGCTACCATTATAAGGGCAAATATTATTTCCATTGAGTAGCTGGCATATTTATAATTTTCAGTCAATGCATGTTTTCAATTTCACACCATGTGATTCTGAACTAACAATTTCAGGCTGGTGGTATTTGTCTTTGTCGCTCTCTTAATGAACACAATGTTCCCCCAAACATTTAATATTGTAATTGTATTGCTAAAAAGATAAAGTCATTTTCCTCTGTGTAAATGTTCTTAGTAAGCTAGGAAGATGGGAGAATTTGTTGGGAATGACTTGTAAGAATCATGAAGATTAGCTTGATCAAGTTTGACAATATTTTTGTCTTCAAAGATAAAAATTGTTCCTTTTTTTGTTTCCATTACTGAGGATTGAATTCAGGTCTCATTTGTTGGTCAGCCTCAAATATGATGCCCCTTAGTAAGATTCCCTATATCTCTAAAAATGACAAGTACCTGCCTCTGCTTCCATTCAGTCTGCTCACAGCTGAGATAGCAAGCATACTCACCATACCAAGCCATGGATTGATATATAATATTTCTTTTTTTATAATTGTATTTTATTACTGGCATAATGTATGTAGGGGTTACAGTTACATTTGTCAGATAGTGAGTACATTACTTCTTGAACATTGATACCCCTTCCCATGTTTTTCTCCCACTTTCCCTCCACCCCCCAAAAATCATCTTGTTTTTCCTTTGTCCTTCCCTATTTCAAATAAAGGACCATATATACAACATACCAGGTAACAAAGTCAAATACAGTAACCACATGAGATTAACCATAAAGGGAAGAAAAGAGAAAAGAAATAACTTCACACAGTGTATTAAGAACAATTTAGGATTCTACTAGTACAGGATCACAATAGCTTAAAAAGCTATTTATATATGGCCATATAGGATAAGGATAAGCAAAATGAATTCCAGGATAAAGAAACAAGAGATTCATCTTTGTGATTGTTGTTCTTCATGTACTCTAGGGTTTCTAAAAGTTTTTTTTTTGTGGTGCTTGAACTCTGGGCCTGGGCACTGTCTCTGAGCTCTTCAGCTCAAGTCTACCATCCTACCCCGTGAGGCACAGTACCACTTCCTGTTTTCTAGTGGTTTATTGGAGAAAAGAGTCTATTGGACTTTTTGGTGTCCGGGCTGGCTCTGAACCATGATCCTCAGATTTCAGCCTCCTGAGTAGCTAGGATAACAGGTGTGAGCCACCTCGCCTGGCTTGAGTTTCTTAAACTTTTCAACCCAGTATGATCTGGAGCATGATTCCCAGCTTCGATTTCCAAGTACCTTGGATTATAAGCATGGGCCCTCATGCCTCATAAACAATTCCATCTCTCATTTTATCTCTGTTCCTTTTCATTTGATCATCTTGCAACATCCTAGGATGAACAAACACAAAATGGAAATAGATTTCCTATGACAACACATTTTTTTTTGCCAGTCCTAGGCTTGAGCTCAAGGCCTGAGCACTGTCCTTGGACTTTCTCAAGGCTAGCACTCTACCACTTGAGCCTCAGCACCACTTTTGGCTTTTTGCTCTGTATGTGAGGTACAGAGGAATCGAACCCAGGTCTTCGTGCATGCTAGGCAAGCACTCTACCACTAGGCCAAACTCCTGGCCCCCGACAACACATTTTTAATTAAGCATATTTCTGTTTTTAATCTAAACTACCACACTGTGTATGAGAAAGTTATAATCTATCATATTTTATTATGTGTCCAGAGCATCTTGATCAATCACTTCTTCCATCATTGTTCTCTAACCCACCTGCTCTTTCCCCCCCCCCCAGACTTATGCATTTCTCACTTCCTTTATTACATATGTATATTGACATCATATTTCTTAGTTGTATTGTCATTCTGGAGTTTGGATAGACATATGTGTGCCTAATATGCAGGTTGCCAGGCTGTAGAGCACAGTATCTCTCCTACCTCTGTAGCCTCTGTGAGATAAACTAAAGTCTCCTAAAGTAAGATCCTGACCTTTTCCTTGCCTGAGGCTCTGTTGTAGCAAAGGAGATACTGAATAGCTTTGCTCACTTCCATATCAAATGTTTGCACTCACTAGTCTGAGAAAAGACATTCCACTCTTCAGTTATTTCCCTCTTTTATAAAGTACTTTGAAAAGCTTTCTTCTTATACTTATTTTTTTTTCATTAGCCCAGGCTCACTTTAAGCTTGCTTTCTTCTTTGGCTTGACATTGTGGCTCTTTAGTACAATCATACTTGATCTTCAACACTCTTTTCAGCATGTGTATAGATCATTAAAAGTTCTGAGTTCATCATAGGGCCTGCTGTCATTTGCATTAATTTAAGTGCCTTCTCTTTCTTCCTCACTGGAATAATTTGTGATTGTATTAGCATAAGTTTTATAGTCCTCAGGCCTTCTTGAGTTATCAATATTCTTAAGACTCTTGGAACACAGCATTATAAAAATATTTCCTGGAATGTTTTAATGTTTCATTATTATGAAGCTATTTATTATTTATCATTGACTGAGTTGTACATGTTTTATAAATTTGTGAATGAAAGTCAACTTTGCATATAATCAATGGACTACTGATAAATGTTTAACAACCAGTTCTTCAGCCATTGGGAAAGCACCCATGTGTGCCATTTCCTGGGCTCCTCCGTGTAAATATTCCCAGCATGACCAATTTCCAGCTATCAGCACTCCATCACTGATGACAGAGAAAGAGGAGATGAAGATATTTGGCTTTGGGGAATAGGTTATAATTTGGCTGTAGCATACCACTAAGTATCTTGGCAGTGATTTCATACTAGTCCTTGATTCCCTGAGTCCTTCCACCAGAGGTAACTTCAGACACTCAGCAGTTGTATAAGGCACTCAGACATCACTGACCATTTTGAGTTCCTTAGTATGTTTTGACAATAGTTGCAGTCATTTTGAATGACATTTTTTCTAATACTGGGGCTTGAACTCAGGGCCTTTTGCCCTTATTTGACTTTTTTGCTCAAGACTGGAGGTCTTTCCAGTTTTAGTTAGTTAATTGGCAACAGGAGTCTCAGGAAATTTTCTGCCCAGGTTGGATTCAAATCGTGATTGTCAGATACCTGCCTCCTGAATAGCTAGGATTACAGGCATGAATAATCTATTTTAAACACTACCTACTGGTTTCACATTACAGTACAAGGGGAAGTTAATCATCCACCTTTGCTGTTTCCTTTTGCTTTTCTCCTTCTAGTGCACTACTGGTCTTTTTAACACTGATGGGTGGCTGATGGAGTAACCTAAGGCAAGAATGCTTAATGGTTCCTCTTAAACTCGATTCCAAGAGAAAAGCATCTTCTCAGCTTTTGTATACACATTCTGGCCAACCAATAGATTTTGGAGTCCAAATAGTGTTGAAGTGGAAAACACCACAGTCTCAGAATTAGCGTTCCACATTGACATTATTTTCTATTTGATGACAGCATTCCTATTCTGACTCAAACTCCCAGTACCTTAATTTTAAACTCCACCAAGAAGTGAATTGCTAAGTTAGGATAGGGTGATCAGTTAAGTCAAGGTATTGGAAGGAATTTCAAAGCCTACAGAGTGGGAGAAATCTTCACTAACTATATAACAGACAAAGGCCTCCTATCTAAAATATATCAACATCTCAAAAAATTGAATCACTTCAAAACTAATCTCCAAAGAAGCAACCATCCCATTAAAAGATGGGCCAAAAACTTAAAGAGAGTCTCCTCTGAAGAAGAAAAAAGAATGGCCTACGGACACATGAAGAAATGCTTGATATCTCTGGCCATAAAATAAATGCAAATAAAAACAACTCTAAGATTCCACCTCACTCCAGTTAGAATGGTCATGACCAAGAAATCTAATAACAATTGATGCTGGTGGGGATGTGGCCAGGAGGGATCACTACTACACTGTTGGTGGAAAGCAGTATGGCAGTACCTCAATAGCTTCCCAATGACCCAGCAACTCCATTACTTGGTATATACCCACTCATCCAGAAACAAGGACATACTAAATCCACTAGCACAATGTTGTTCACTGCAGCACTATTTACAATAGCAAAGATATGGCACCAATGAGATGCCCTTCAGTTGATGAGTAGATCAACAAGATGTGGTATTTATACACAATGGAATTCTATGCTGCTGTCAGAAAGAATGACATTTCCCCATTTGTAAGGAAATGGAAAGACTTAGGAAAAATCATATTAACTGAAGTAAGCCAGACTCAAAGGAATATATGCTCAATGGTTTCCCTCATTTGTCATAATCAGTAGAAACCTTGGGCTCTCCTAGCAGAGATTTACAATAGAACAAAACCTAGATTCATAAGGCCAAATAATATGGCGCTAAATGAAAGCCTTGAATGTCCTAAACGGCTTGTATTCAATCCTCACTCATTTAGCTTTTCTTCCTAAGCATCCTGTGACACTTCACATCCTCATTTTCTCAAGCATTCATGCATTTGGTGTATGGATTGAGTTGTCTTTCGAATTTCCCTTTTGCTGGTTGAGAGTTTGGATTTTGGCATTTTTCTTCCTTTTGTTTTGCTGTGCTGGCTGGTTTAGTATGCATGTCTGCTTTTCTGTTTTTCAGAGTTTGCTTCTACTGTCTCCTCTTTGTTCCCTCCGTTTTAATAGGTTTGGTTTAGTTTAAAAAATATCCATTTACTGTGGATTTATTGGGGTTGTGAGGGAACAGATCACATGCATGGTTCAATCTGCAATCTGTAATGAAAAGCCTGTTCTCTTAACTTTGTGAAATCTGCTTTTCTATAGTACTGAGCACCTTCTGGAGACCCTGCCCTGCCACAAGATGATCATAAACTCTAAGCAAGCAAGTGAGCTCTTCACATCCTCCAGTTCCTGTCATTTCCACCTCACTGAGTCCCTGCTCTGGGCTTGCATGTCATTGTATCCATGGTAACATTTCCTTTCCTTCCTTACTGTGACTTCAGAGAGATAAAATAAAAAAGGAAGTCAGAGCTTTCTTGTGCAAATATGTTTCCCTTTCTGCACAAAAGCTTGCTTCAGAAGAGAGATGGGGTGATCAGATGGGAGGTATTAGGGAAGAAGCAGAATCATTTCTGTTGATGACAGAATGTGTTAAGAACTCCAACAACCATCAACAGCTTTGCTGATGTTAATGCTGACTAGTGTTTTCCTTTAGGGACTAATCTCAAAACATGTTCCTTTTTGTCCAATCCATCCATGCTCAAACAGTTATAAATATATGTATGGTCTATCTGTACTCAAATTGTATTTGAGGTCAAAAGAAATTCTTTCCCTATCCTTTACAAAGCATAGAATATTATTTGATGCCTTATGAAAGAAAAATTAATCTTGCAGCACTGATCAAAATCTGAAAAGACATTTGTTGAAATATCACATTTCTGTATTTTAGACCCTCTCAATGCCTAAGCCACAGAGGCCAAGTAAGGCTTATAGAAACCCTTGGTCTAGCAGACACCTTCATCCTGCTGAATCTCAGCATCAGAAGTGCAACAGGGTCAAACCCTATTGTACATGGAATCTAAATAATCAGACTTAAGGAAACAGAAGCTAGAATGCCAGGGTTTGGAGTGTGAAATAAATGGGAAGATGTTAGTCAGCGGACACAAAAATCTTAGCTGTAAGTTAGTTCTGGGGATTTCAGGTACAAGTTGGTGATTGCCATCAGTGCTGTACTTTACTTGAAAATTGGTAAGAGTTTGGATTTTGTATGTATACAACATATTAAAGAAATAGTGATTGAAATGATCATCACAAATTAACATAGCTATTACCTCAGGCACTGTTTATGTATATCCAACACATCATGTTCATTAAGTGTATACTGATTTTACTTGTTAATTTTTCATCAAACTAGCTGGTAAAATGTTGAATTTTTCTACTATTTTCTTTTTCTAAGAAAATAAACATTGCACCTTAGACAGTTTTTCATAACATCTCTTTTTTTTGAAAATTGCATTTCTGGATTATTACTTCCATAGGAAACAAAATAATGCATATTATAACCTCCAGATGTAAGTTAGGTCTCTACTAACTAAAGTCTGGTAGAATATTAAAAAATATATTTTTGGGGTTATACTGAGGTTTGAAATAGAGGCTTTCTATATGCTGAACTAGAGCTCTACTACTTGATCCATGACTCCACTTTCTTTATCCTTTTCATTTTGGAGACTGAGTCTATCAATTGTTCTGCCTGACTGTCCTCCAATTCCAGATCCCATCCTCCTGTGTAGCTAGGATTACAAGTCAGAGGCAAGTGTGCATGGCCTCTCAACTAGTTTTTAATTCTAAGTTAATTTTCTTGGCCCATTCTAGTCAAATCAGTTATTCCTCTGCATTCTCCAGAAGTGTGGCCTTCTTTCTATCTTCCATAGAGCTTCAGAACTGTCTCTTCCCTATGCTAGGGTCATCTCTGCAATAAATAAACGCCTGGCCCTATCTTGCTATGTATGCCTTTTGGTTTAGCTGATATCAACCCAATCCTTGTTCTAGAAGGTTGTAAGAATAACTTCCACCTCACCAACAGGAACTCAGGCACATGATATAGAAGGAAAAGTGCTTATTTTGAAGTATAAGACTGTGAATAAAAGGAAAGGGTACCTACCATACATTCTTCAATCAATGGCTATCTATCCCTGAAATACAGTCTCCAGAAACAGTCTCTAAAAGTTTCTTTTGCGTAAATTTGATATAGTAACATTTGTGAAGCATAGAAGTGTTTTTTTGGGGGAGGTGGGGGAGGGCCAGTCCTGGGCTTAAGCTCAGCGCCTGAGCACTGTCCTTGGACTTTCTCAAGGCTAGAGCTCTACCACTTGAGCCTCAGCACCACTTCCAGCTTTTTTCTATGTATGTGGTACCGAGGAATTGAACCCGGGACTTCATGCATGCTAGGCAAGCACTCTACCACTAGGCCAAACTCCCGGCACCATAAGTCTTTTTTCTAGAACGTGTAGGTAAACAATTATCTAGTTTCAATAGTTATAAATTCTAATGTAAGCTGAGAAATAATTGTAATTAGATAGTTAAAAAGGAAATAACATCTGTATTATTCAGCCAATTAAAAAACAAGCAGATAATTTGACTCTTCCTCTATAGGTTAAACTAGCAGGGAGTGATTTTAACTTCTGTGCTCAATGTGTAGAATTGTTCATCTCGTGAAATATGAGCCTGATTTTGAAAGTTACATGTGTCAGAGAACATATTCATTATTACTAATGGAGTTAAATCTAAGTATGCTTTTAAAGGTCAAATTTGAAGGTTTTTCATTTCAAGATGCACTGTCTTTACATGAAAAGAAATAAAGTGAATGCAAAATGAATAGCTTCCCATTTATTTTGAGCAACTAATGATGACAAACATCATAGACAAAAATTTAGACAAGCTAATAATGAGAAATGCCCAGTAATGACAGAAGATAATATTAACATTTAACTTTAAAATGACCTTTCATTCCGTCACTAGTAGTTCATCACAACTAAAATTTTGCTTATTTTTTACATGACTATGGCAAAAAGAAAATGCTACAAGATGGGAAATACAGGGAGAAAGTAGGCATAAAACAGTCCTAGTAAATGACATGGAATATCATATTGTATATTGTCTTAAGTTGCTTTAAGGGTTTAGTAATTAAAGTGTGCTGACCAATATTGAGAAAAAATGCCATCTATGGTACCTCAGACATAAGGACGCAAAGCAGATTCGGCTTCAAGGAGCACAGAGTTTGTGAAACAATTGATTGTAAGTTAGGATGTACGTGAGGATCATTTGGTACAATCACAGAGTTGAGGTTGGGGAATTCATGAAAAGTTTCATACTGATTGTAGAGGACAATCTTTGAGCCTCTAATGGAACAAAGTAAACACATTCACGAGAAATACTAATAGCATAAATGGTATTAAAACATCATATTTGCTGAATTGTCAAGTTGGACTACTGTAAAATGGTTAGGCAAACAGCACTGGAGAAAAGGATTCAGAAATTATGGCTCATAGAGGATTTGCTTTATTAGTTTACATTTAGCAATTTGTGGCTAGTGGTAATGACAAGTACAAATTTCGACTCAGGAGCAAATTAAAAGAATATATAAAACACTGAGGCTTGAACTCTGGACCTAGACACTGTCCCTGAGCTCTACTTCTGGAATTCTAAATTGGAAGCTGCCTCTCGGACTTTCCCATTGATCTGCCCTCAAACCTCTATCTTCTGATCTCAGCCTCTTGAATACAGGCATGAGCCACTGATGCGTGGGTCAGTGTTTTGTGTGCTGTTTGGAGCTATGGAAGCATTTGTTCTAAATGATTAATGCTTCAACTGTTTCTTTTCTTTAAAACCTATTCTTCTTTCATGTTTTGGGTGCATATTTGGATCGTTTTTTAACTTGGTCCCAATTTTTTCTCAACTATATCTTTTCTCTTCTTTATCTGCTTAGTGGCTGCTCTTTGACAAACTAGTTTCTGTGTGTTATGCTCAGTGTTGTTTGTGCCAAGTCTCTCAGAAGTGTCATATGTCTGGTAAGAGCTTCTGCTGGGCAAGGGACAGAATTTGACTCTCCCTTCTACCCAACCAGGTCTCCAGCTCAATTATACTATCTCCTGTCTCAAAAGTATTGCAGTATGCCCCCAACAGGGAAGGGTGGTGATGGTAGTAAAGTGAAACAACTGATACTGCTCACAGTGTTGAAAATGGGGCCAATGGAGACAAAACTTTGTCCTTACATTGTAAGAGAACAGTGGACTGCCCTCTCCCATGTCCACTCTTCTTCCTCATTGCCCCACGATTCTTTCCCTCAGTTTTAGAACCATCATAAAACCTATCCTTAGAAAAGAACAACAAAAGATTGGATCGGAGCATTCTCACATTTTTTCCTTTCATCATTTCAGGTCCTTCGATGTTAAAGCAAGTGTCTGCATCCATCTTTTCTTCTTAACTGATTGATTTTGAATCCCATATGCTTCTACCCACAGCTATTAATTGCAGCTCTCTGTCACCCTGTGGTGGAGAAGAGAACAAGAGCTATGGTTTCAGAGAGGGAATCTATTGCTCTGCAAGGCTGAAAACCAATACTGCAATTGAATTCCACATCTTAACCCATTTTTTAAAAAATTAAATAGGTGAAGTTTTTTGAAGTTACCAAACGAGCTACATTGCCAATAAGCTTATGATGGATATGCATGAAAGACATGTGCCTCTCCTTCCTTTGGTCTCTTTCAGTTTATTTTTAGCACTTTTCTGTCTATTAACTATAATTTACAGAGAAGATGTAAAATAGCCCTCAGGAGTGTTCTCTGACAGAGCTGCGCTGAAGCTCTTTTGTACACATGCTTTTCACTTGCTGTAGGAAGAGGGCACTGTGTGCCCAGAAATCATCAAAAATGACTAAGTCAACTATCCAAAGACAGACACAGCGGACATTTATAGTGTCACATGATAGAATTGCTTTAAAATATATCATTTCTCTCAGGTGTTGCTGATGTACAATGATGCATGTCCTTTTGGAGATATCCAGACAGCAAATGTCACACACATATTCTGCTCATCGGAGAATCAATGTGTTGTAACTAATAATGATTTCTCCAAATCACAGAGTAATTGGTATGCAGCTAATTTAGCATATCCCACTCAAGGCAGAGAGTATCCTCCACCCATTCATCTACAGTAATCAACATTTGTGCAGATAAATATATGCTAGATTTCTCAGCGATTACTCTTCTCAATACGCTAGATTTCTCAGAGAAATTACTCTCTTCATTATAACTCCAACACACATTGACCACATTAATATGTTTTTTGAAATTCACATGGGAGGGGAACACATCTCTTTACTTTTCAATGACTTGATACATTTTGAGTTGTTTCCATAATGGTTAAATGTTCAAAAAATTGTATTCTCTTACTTAAGAACAGATAAAAGAAAATGTAAAGTGTAAGGAATACAATTCACATGAATGAAAGCACAAGTGGTAAAAATGTACCACTGAGTATTAGATAATTTCAAAGGCTCCATATAAAAGCTAGAAATAAAAACTTTGAAAGGTCAGTGAATATTGAAGTGTTTTGACATGCCATATGAATAAAAAGCCTCAAGGACAAGCAATTTAAGTTGTTAAAAACCATATTATTTCTGTAAAACATCCACTTTTGATATTTTCCCCTATTACAGTTATCTGCAGACTAAATTGTACAGGATAGACACAGGTAATACTTCAAAAACCTTCTCTATAGTGAGCAGAGTCCAACATCCAAAATGCATTACCCAAGATGAAGCTTTCATTTTCAAGTGCTCCCTCTTTCCAGACATTTAAAAGATGCCAGAGTTCACTTGAATGTTTGGAAGGACAAATAGAAGAAAAGTCAGATCAATGAGAATGAATTTTCAAGGCCAATTCATAGATATTAAGACTCAACAGACTAAATGCACTATGGTATTTTAAGTTCAATATGCCAAGAAATAAAACAATTTACTGATTAGAAATGACCTAATCCTTAAGTTTTCAGTTGGTGGTAAACAAGAAATTGGGTTTGATGAGGTTCTGTATCACTTGAAAGTTTCTTAGTTTGGAGAAGAGAAAATATTTTCATATTTAATAAAAATGGAGACAGAAGAGACAGTACACACACACACACATACATACACACACACACACATACACACACACACACACACACACACACAGATGAACTCCAAATGCACACTCCATATAGAAAACTGTGGAATCAACTTATGCAAACAGGGGCATCAGAGTAGATTCTGTGGCAGCTCTTTTTTGTTTTATTTGTTGTTGTTGTTTCTTTTTGTTCTTTTAAAGGAACACACACATTATATTACATTAATGGGTGGAGGCAAAGCAGAGGATATATATAGGCCAGAGGAGGATATAAGAATAGTACCTTTCACAAATACTTTCTTATCAGGGACCATTATTTGAGAATGGTTTATTCAAGAGATTAATAAAAAATATTGAGGAGTATTTAAGAGTACAACCAAGTAAGACAGTGTTGAGTTGCCATTGTTAAATTAAAGCTCTATACTTAAATTTCCTCTCATATTTAATATGTAGACCTGACTTAAATTAATCCAGATTGAGACCAAATATGAGGAGAGAGAGCTTCTGGCATCTCTAAAAGACATATCGAACAGACCCAGCTCCAATCTTTTACTTGGAAAAAAAAGCTCTTGTAGACTTGGCTCAAATCAACTGACAAACAATAACCCAGACACACTTGCATTAAGCAATTTTGACTGGAACACTGATAAGTTCCCCAGTCCCCTTCCAATTGTTCAAACTATGATGAAGCCTGAAGTTCTATAAATCCTGTCCTACCCCCTCTGTAATCTTCAGACCTTATGTGTCTATTCTGCTTGGTTTACTAAATACATACTGATTCTTTTCCCTTTTCTGGTGGTAATACAATTTGAACTCATGTTTGTTTGGAAGACGCTCTACCACTGAACTACGCTCGCCATCTCATTTTGTGCTGATAATTCTAAAATAGAGTTCCATCTTTGCTCATATTTGTACCCAGACTGCCACAGTTGCTGTAGTGGAAGTCACATACCACCAAGCCCAGCCTGTCTCTAAGAATTCCTCAATCAGAGGGACTCATCCTGATCCTATGCTGATATTTTCTGCATACGTACCATGATTCAAGGAGTATAATTGTTTATGGTGGGAAGGGAGTTTGAGAATCAAGGTAGCAGTTTCATTCAATGGTGATAAATGATAATACAATAATGAATATACCTATGTCACAGAAATACGGACCCTTAACCAGTCTGTTCAGAGCATATGCAATCCTTAGCAATATTAGAGTAAAAATGTCAAGAATTTGAATGACAGGGTTGCACAGATATCTGTACAAAAAAAATGAAGCACAAAACATATGCAAATCCTGGAGGTAGAATCAGTTGCTAGAACGGAAAGAAGGAAATTCATGATGCCATAGGAAGCAGCTCATCCTTTAATCCTAGGCAATCAAAAGGCAGAGATCAAGTGAATAGTAGTTCCAGATCAGTTTGGTTAAAAAGTTCGTAATGCTCTTGTCTCAATGGAAGAGGAAGTCTTCCAGTAAACATTGCTTAAAATTAAAAATGTGTGTTCAAATGCAAGTATGTCTGGGTTATTGTGGTCAGCCAAATTAAGCTGAGTCTAGAAGAGCTTTGTTCCAAGAAAAAGATTGGGACTCGGTCTGTTCTATGTCTCTTATTCTTTTTTGACCACAGACTACACCCTAGTATTTCTCTTAGCAGTGCTAGAAGAACACATCCACAAGTTTAAATGCACAATGAAAGTTGAAGATCTGCTGGTGTTTTATCCACTTTCATCACATTGTCTACATCTCAAGAACTGGAACATCTTATCTACTTCTAGCTACCTGAGTATAAAGTTCTCAAGGTTACTGTCACAGTGTTTGAGAATTACTGTGGACCATGCTGGAATCTATTGCACAGATTTGAGCATAGAAATCCCACAACTTTCATTTTAATGGGATCTGTCTGGCAGATGTTGAAAATAGACTGAAGGGAAGAAATAAGACTTGGAGGAATATCAAATCAAGCATCATGCTGGTGGCACATATCAGTATGCTAGCAGAGAAAATGAAAAGGAATCGTTGCTTTCTGGTTATATTTTGGGATTTTAGCATGTCCATTGTCAAAGAAAAACCTCATCATGTCAACTAAAGGTAAGGAAATTCTAGTGAAGACTACTGCAGCAGTGAAGAAGACTGGCTCAGTTCCATTGAAATTTAAAAAAAAAGGCGATTGAAATTATGTCCATTGAAAGAAAAGGATTTGGGGGGGGGGTCAATTGTGAGAATTGACCTCAGGGCCTAGGTGCTGACCTGAGCCTCTTTGTGCTGCTCTGAACCTGTTTGTGCTGCTCAAGGCTAAAGCTCTACCACTTGAGTCACAGTGTCATTTTTGGTTTTCAAGTGGCTAATTGGAGATCATAGTCTCACTAGGATTTTTCTGCCCAGGCTGGCTTCAAATCTCAATCCTCCGGTTTTAGTTTCCTAAGTAGCTAAGATTACAGGCATGAGCACCCAGCTAAGAAAAAGATTCTTAATCCTGAGATGACCTAGGGAAAAAAGTATGGGAAGATGGAAGAAAGGAGGTTGAGAATAGAATTACTGTTGGTTCCAAGTGTCTTGTTTTTTGTTTTTTGTTTTTTTTTTTTTGCCAATCCTGGGCTTGAGCTCAAGGCCTGAGCACTGTCCTTGGACTTTCTCAAGGCTAGAGCTTTACCACTTGAGCCTCAGCACCATTTCTGGCTTTTTTCTATGTATGTGGTACGGAGGAATTGAACCCAGATCTTCGTGCATGCTAGGCAAGCACTCTACCACTAGGCCAAACTCCTGGCCCGCAAGTGTCTTGCTAGTAAATGTGCTTTCTAATGTCCAAATATCAAAAAGTTCAGCTGGGTGTAGGTAACTCATGACTGTAATCCTAGTTAATCAGGATTTTGAGTTCTGAGGGTCAAGGTTCAAAAACCAGATTGGAAATGAAAGTCTGTGAGACATTTATTTCCAATTAGAGAAAATGCTGAAGTAAGAGAGCACTATCATTGAGCAAAAGAAACTCAGTGACAATGTTTAAGCCTCGAGTTCATAACCCAGGACCAGCATGCACATGTATGTATGAACACACACACACACACACACACACACACACACACACACACACACACTTACAAAAGTGAATTGAGCTTTTATTTCACTGAGACCAATCAATATATTTAACACACTAACAAGATTTTCTTTTGGCTCAGTGTTAATAGATTTCTTGGTAAAATTTTTTTTCTAGTGCTTTTAACTTAATTCATTTAAATTTATTTAATATATATTTTATTTTAATTAATTGATTCCATTTATTATTTTTTAGTTGTCCAAAAGGGTTTTATAAATGTAGTGCATATTCATCAGTGTAACCCTCTCCTCATTCTCTCCCAAATCATATGCTAATCCTACTCACCTCTTTAAGTTACTTGGATCATTTTCATATAAGCATATTGAATGTATTTACTTCCTTTCCTTCGTTTTCTCCTCTAATCCCTTCATACTCAATTCTTTCTTCTTTTCCAAATGTATAGTCTTTTTACTGAAATAGGAATGAGACATGCACATATATGTGAAAGATTTATAATTTCATAAATTGGTATAGCTAGTTTCTTATTCTATCACTAACCCAATTTTGAAAAGGAAAAAAAATAGAAGCATGACTCCATTGAAATGTACTATCTGAAGTATTGTGTCATTGATTAGTAGTGAAATTCTTTATGTATGAGACTTTGGCAAGTTGACTGGAACTTCCTATTCCGTTTATTAGAAGAAATGTGGAGCAGAAAAATAGGAGCAAATGCGTAATAAATGGAAGGAATGTCTATTATAGCAGATACACCTACATGACATGTTCACAGTGGCTTCGTGCACAGTAGCCAAGTTATGAAATCAACCTAGGACCCCACTAATAGATGGTTATAGAAAATGTGGCACCTATTTTGTGCATACCCATTGGAGTTACGTTCGTTATAAACAATGGAAAACAATTGCCTTTCTGAATGTGGTTTATTTCATTTTTAATCTCCAGTTTCTTCTCTTCCCTTGTGAACAATAATTTCATATTTTTTATCTCATATGCATAAGCTAGATTTAAGAAAAAGATGAAAATAGAAGGATAACTGTTGGGAAAGAGGAAGGAGATAATTGGGAAAACAGAATAATAGAGAAGTGTTATCAAATTATATCATATATTCCAGCAAAAATGTAGTGCAACTGATTTGTACAAACACACTGAACCTTATTATATACTAACCTCATTCCTCCCAAGGTGATGGTAGAAGTAAATGAGCTCCTTTACTTACTGTCTGTGAGTGGTGGCCCCTCCGTAGACATTCGGCCAGTTTGTTGGACTCATGATCCTGTCTTTCTAGTCCTCAATATAGCAGGGAAGAAGTTTGAATGAATTGTAAGCCAACCACTTGGGCATGTTGTTATAGGGCCACACAAATTCAAACAGTATGAACAGTTAACAACTAGGTTAGTATATTAGTAGATTAAATAAAAGCATTTAAAGTATTTACACGTGTTATTTACAAATGAGTCAAGAGTTATATAATGAAAACATTCAAATGGAATATTGTTCTAATAGTATTTGAGTTGATTTTGCATTTACTTCTCAAAAAATTTTATATAGCTGGGTGCAGTGGCTCACACCTATAATCCTAACTACTCAAAAGGCTGAGATCTGAGGATCTCACTTCAAAGCCAGCCCAGGCACTAAAGCCCATGAGACTCTTATCTCTAGTTAACCACTAGAAAAACAGAAGTGGTGCTGTGGCTCAAAGTGTAGGGCAGTAGCCTTGCGCTGAAGAGCTCAGGGACAGTGTCCAGGCGCAGAGTTCAAGCCCCACAACTGACAAAAAAAATTAAAAAATCTATACCAACAAGTTGTGTGCTCAAAACTTTATTTTTCATGAATTTTCACAGAGAGTTTAAGAGAGCATTAGATGCTCATTTCTGATTTTTCCCTAATGGTAAGTGTTGTCTTACAATCCATCAGCCCCTTTACTAAGTGGGTAATGATTTGTAAACAAACATTTAAAAGCTCATTAAGTAAACCCAAAGTCCCTGTGAAAAGTTATTCCCTAGGTTGATCTAATTTTTTGTAAATTGAATGTGGATAGCATTCTAGAACTAATATTTTACTCTATAAACATTTGTACAAAATCTTTCAAGAACCTAAAACAAACGTTTTCTGTAGTATTTTTATGATACTATACATATCCATACTATAGGCATCATTGCAAACCTCATGTTGTGGTTCTGCTCACCACCATATATATATATATATATAAAACAAATCACCCAAAACCCAAAAATATAAATGGTGTATTTCAGGGAAAGTATAATTTGTAGACAAGGAGAGTTGTGATACAATCTACTCACTTGTTCAATATAATTTTGTATTTTATGTAAATGTTTTGATTTAATTTAATATTCATATTTTAGCATCAAATTGAGTCAAAGTTGTGTGGATTGACTAAGGAAAAACATTGGAATTACTGTGATAGTGTGTAAAATATGAAAATATGTTAATTATTTAGTATTGTTGTCTAAAAGATGTTAGAAATTTTCATGTTTAAGTAAAATTTTTTTGTTTAAGAGGTTTGATCATAAAGTCTATTGCAAGTAAAAAAGGAATTTCTATTATAATTATGAAATTCCTGAGACAGAAAACTATGCATAAGTACCAACATAAGTGTGCATAATTATTTTATTCTTCCTACAAATTTATTAGCTGCTAACTACTATTAACTACTATTTTATTAACTGCTATCTACACAGACACTGTAGATAAAAATATGATCATTATCTAATTATGCTTCCCAGTTATCAACCATTATTTCAATTTAGGGTTTTTTTTTGGGGGGGGGTCGTTTACAAGCAAGTCTCTTTCTTATGGGCAAGTGCTCTTTCACTCAAGTTATATGTCCTCTCATTCTTTAACTTGTCTCTTCATTACCTCTTTGAAAACCAAGCACAGGTTAACACATATAGACACACAACTCACACACATATATAATTCAATATTTATGTAATATTTATATGTACTAGCCTTCTTCCCAATACCTTATGTATTTTATTAATACACAAGTTATTACAAAATTTATATTACATATACAATCTCCCCAAAAGCCTTATACAATTAACTATTTTACAAACTTTCCTGTAAGTTACGGGTGTCACTATAATAACATCACCTAGCCATTAAAAACTCCAGTCATTACCAATCATGTTATAGTAAACATTTTGCTTTCGTTCCTTTTCTAATGTATTTCAGTAAAGATATTTTCGATGGCAATAGCATCAAACAGAATTGGGAAATCTGTCTCTTTTTTATTTTTTTTGTTTCTACATTGAGTTGCTTACACATATTTTGAATTTGTGAAATGAGAGACAGTCCAAGTACAAACTGTATCTTGATGTGTAGCTTGTAAATAGAAATTAAGACACTTCCCAGAGTAATGAATTGCATTGCCAGTGCTGCAGATATGTGTTAGAGAACAAAGCAAGATTAAGCTATCTTTCCAAGTAAATGTAGCTGTTTACATTTAGAGTAGTGTCAAGATAGGAATAATGCTTTAAGTTCCATGAGACTTCCAGCAGTAGAGGAAGCTTTAGGGAGGATTGTATTCATTAAAGTCTGTTGGATGAGAGGAGATTGCAGTTGTAAAATTCAGTGAATTTCCTTATTTTTTGTAGAATACACGAGGGAGGGGGAGTTGGGAGGCATGACAGGAAATGATGAAAAGGGTGACATCCTTTAAGATGTACCATTGTCATAAGATGCTTTGTTGAATGGCAACCCTTTTACAATGACTTAATAGTAATAAAATATAATTTAAAAATGTTCCTTTAACCAGAAAATAAAACTGAACACCAGGGGAAATATATACAAGTCCTTGGACTTTTTCAAATCTAAAGCTCTGCCACTTGAGCCACAGCACCACTTCTGGCTTTTTCTACATATGTGGTACTGAGGAATCGAACCCCGGTCTTTGTGTATGCTAGGCAAACACTATACCACTAGGCCAAACTCTCAGCCACAAATTATTTTCTTTGTATAATCTTTTTTCAATAAGAGATGGATTATACCAAATTGTAGAAATGAATTTGACTTACTTTTAATTCAGTGTATTCACATTTTTATTTTTTAAAATCAGGATTATCTTTGCTTTATGTGAAATATATAACCCATGCAAACATTTATTATTTGAATTCAAAAAATAAAAACATAAGAATAAACAGTATTCACACAGTTACGTTTATTAAAATACACAACATTATTTTAAAAATAGCCATCATAAATTCATGCTATTTTTATTTTTTGGCCAGTCCTGGGGCTTGAACTCAGGGCCTGGGCACTGTCCTTGAATTTTCCCAAGGGTATCATTCTACCACTTGAGCCAAAGCACCAATACAGGCTTTTCTGTGTATGTGGTACCAAGGAATGGAACCCAGAGATTCGCGCATGCTAGGTGAGCATTCTAGCACTAGGCCATGCTCCTGGCCTCTCATATTATTTTTTTTATTTCAAACTTAACAGAAGGATTATTCTTCATATCTAATGAAGAAACACCTGATATGAAAAATCTTCATGAAAATCTTGGAGTTCAGTGGTGGTAGTTCATGACTGTAAAGATGCCCTAATCTCATTGCTGAGTATTCAAAGAAAATGAAATCTGCAGTCCATGTGGATTACAGCACTACTCAGCAATGAGATTAGGGGATTGCATTGTTGCTTATATTTTATCTTTTTTCCCAATAACCTCTATGCTTTTTATCAAAATTGAACTAATTTATTGTGTAACCAATGGTGGACAGGGTTCCTATTCCATAAAGCCTCACAAACACTTTATTATTTGATCTTTTCAATAATAATCTTTACTTGAACCCAATAGACCAAAATATGTCTTAATAAGAATATCTATTAGCACTGAAAGAATAAAGTTAATGAAAACTAATTTTGCAAAGATGGTAGTACATGAGGTCATATGCCAAACTATTAAATTTATATTTTTTAAATTAGACTTTGTAGTAAAAATCCTTTTACATTAGCTTTTACATTAATAATAAAATATGATATCACTGTGATAAATCAGACTAAACAAGTTTAACACTGACACAATTTATAATATAATATTTCACTGTGGTGTTAGTTTAGAAGAAAAAAATTTTAAAAAAGAATGTCAACAAATACTATGTAGACTGGAAGTTTCAGAAGATCCTGTCCTAAAAAAAGACAGACTTAAAAGCATATTATAGCTATTCACTAAAATGAATTTCCACATGTTATATTTTAGGCAGTTCGAGTCTATTCCTCTCAAAACATTGTTTTATCATCTTGAGGATTGGGGCATTCTTTGAGTGACAGCCCCGTGAGACTGTTTTGACTCACTCTTTTTGGCTTATGGAGGGTGAATTATATCCTTTCTCCAAAGATATGATGAATGGCCATGTTATGAAAATTGCTTGACTGGAGCTAGAATGTATTTCAAAATTGAAACTCATTGTACATACTATAATGAATTTCAATTTTGCAATATAAATAGTTCTCTATGTACACACCCTGCTAGGTACTTTCTTTCTATCCTGTAAGCATTGTTGCTGTGGTCAGGCAAGGTTTATGAAAATTATTGAGCATTCAGCAATTGTATTAGTTATTCTTTGTTATCGAACAAGTTATCCCCAAGTTTATCAGTTTAAAGCAATGATATCTAGTATCCATTACATTTTGTAGATGATTGGGATTATCTTGTAAAGACAGGTGTTCATGAACCATTTAGCTACATTGCTCTCTGTCAGAACCCTTTCTTAAGGTCAAAGTAAAGCATGAAGCCCAGGGGACCTACCATTTGAAGACTTGAGGATATGATCACTTACAGTCCTGGAAGTGTCTGATTTAATCTAACAAGGACTTTTAAAGATTCATTTCTATATTACAGATAAGGACACTAAAGTATCAAGGAACAAGTCAGTTCAAGTGCAATTCCTGGAGTCTGAGTTTTAACCACTATAATTAAAATTCATACTTATCACATTTTAGAGAAAATAAAACCTAAATTAACTTGAGATAGGAAAAGTAGCTAAGTGTCTTTGATTCCAACACTGCAAAAACAAATCTAAATTTACTTTAAATTTAAATTACATGAACCTAGCTCCTTACTTGAAAAAATGTATATGAATACAGTTGGGCCTTAAATAATTGCATTTATTCATTTTACCCTGAAAGCATATATAAAATCTCATTCTGGACCAGATTTATTACTAAATATTTCACAGTACTAAATGAGATCCTCCTCCTTGTCAGAGTACCAGTACTCATGGAGTAACCTAATGAAGTCCATCATCTTACCTAAATGTGAAAACCCATGCCAAGGTAAATGATTTTTCCACGTTTACAAAGAATAGGAGGCAGCTATCCCCTAAACTTCCCAAAGGGTCGTCTTTCTCAAATTCTTTGCTGCATAAATAGAATCTTGCAGGAGCCAGAGACTGTCTTCAAGCTTCTGGACCTACCTGAGAGTTTATTTTTTTAATGCCTATGAAAATAGCATGGTAGTTCCAGGTACTTCAGGACATAGAAATCGAGTCTTGATTGTCATCATTAACCATCTCATCAAGGTAAGGGAGATTTGATTATTGCCTCCAAACTGAGCAATTTTGCAGACAAATGACTGGAGCTCCAACTCTCATCAGGTGTGTATTCTCAGAGAGCAAGTCCTTCTTGATGCACACTGAGCTATTTTTGACCATTCATTTCCCTCTTCCAAATATCTTGTCCCTCCCCTCCACATTTTATCAAAAGAAGTCAGTTCTAAAGAAAAATCTACCCTCTTTTTTTCTGGAAGGAACTACTTGCCTGAGATACCTATGCCAGGTTCATCGTTATCCTTAAGAACAGCCTATAGGGACCGGGAGTTTGGCCTAGTGGTTAAAGTGCTTGCCTAGCATGCAGGAAGACCCGGGTTCAATTCCTCGGTACCACATACATAGAAAAAAGCCGGAAGTGGTGCTGAGGCTCAAGTGGTAGAGCTCTAGCCTTGAGAAAGTCCAAGGACAGTGCTCAGGCCCTGAGCTCAAGCCCAGGACTGGCAAAAAAAAAAAAAGAACAGCCCATACAAATTTTGTAGATGTCACATAAGTACTTGTCATATACTGTTCTACTTTGATTAAATGATTTAACTCTGATGTCACAATCATTGTTGAGCCAACAAAATGCAGAAAGTGTGTTTAACTTCAAGATGAATTGCCTGTAAACTGCAGAGATAAGCCTTAAGTCTGGCTCTATATTCCATGCCCCTAATTACTAGATGAGTTGTAGATCTTTTCACAAACAAATGTTATTTTGCACCTCCTAAACATGCATGTATAATATAATATACATAAGTACTGTTTGTTGATAAATAGAATAGGATGTTGGGAATAGTATCTCATTTCTGTAATCCCACATACTGCAGTGACAGAGGAGGAGATGGAAGCACTTCAGGCTAGTCCAGAAAGCAAGATGCTTTCTCAAACAAAATAAAATCCCCAAACAGAAAAACAACGACAAAAACATAGAATGAGATAATAAGTAGCTGGGGAAGGCTGAACTTTAGAAAAATCTTTATTATTGTTTATAAAATTTTTAAAATATGAGTTGCCACATAAACTGAGCAATGCAGTAACCAATTCATCAAGGGCAAGCTTTAAATAGCATAAACTCAGTAAAACCCAAATGAAGAAATACAGAGTCATCATATATATAAACCTATGCAAACAGTTTGTCATTACCTCAGTATATGCATATTGAATGTTCTAATGTACTAAATCACAGGGACAATAATATTGCTTTCTAAATGTCATACTAAAAATGTGAACTTTTACTGGAGTGTACTGTAGAGGTTTGTAATAAAGTCAGAGATTTTATCATAGCTTACAAGTGTAGGAGACACCTTTGAGGGTTGTAAACTACTAGTCGACACAGTAAGTTGCATTTTAAAGGGCCTCTTTGCTTGGCACAATCTAGTTCCCACATAAATACTTCCTTATTCTTGGGTCACCATGGAAATATTACTCTTTTTTTTTCTCCTACCAGCACCTTTCTGCTGCCCAATCAATATTGGGGATTGAACTCAGGACCTGGGCACATTCCTTAGCAATTTTGCTTAAGGGTGGTGCCCTATCTCCTGAGCCAAACCTCCATTCCCCAATGAAATATCCTTTATAAAAACTAGCCTGCAGTATGGCTGCATTGTTCAACCTAGCCAAGTCACAGCCTTCTGGATTCTGTGATTAAAGTTAGACTGCACCAAAACAACCACAACAAAACCCACTAGTCTACTGCTTGCTAGATTGCTTAACTGCTAAAGTTGAAATACTTCTACCCAAAGTACTTCAAAAGATCACACACTGAACATCAAGGTTACAGTTGGAAGGAAAAAGTTAAAAAATGTCAGTATGAGCTATGTGGCACTGGGTCAGTCTGAGTTCAAGCCCCAGGACCAGTCAACCCTCCCACACCCCTCCAATAAAAAAAAAACAAAAACAACCTTCAAGCATGTTTATGTCCTTCTTTGAGAACATGGCCACATGTCAGATGGAACACCCACCTATCTAAATAGTTGTTAGTATTTGCTAGAAAGTAAATCAAAACTGAAAATAGGGGATGTTACCTTGCAAAAATGCAAAAATGGAATTTTGAAAATAACCTGATTCATCATGAATTTTTAAAAAAATACAAAGTATGCTTTTGCAATGGAAATAACCCAGATATCCCAGTACAGATGAATGGATACAAAAAATATGGTACATATATACAATGGAATTTTATATAGCCAACAGAAAAGATAAAATAATGACATTTGCTGAAAAGTAAATGAAACTAGAACTAAACAAATCATGTTGAGAGATATAAGCCAAGACCAAAGGAACAAAAGGTGCATGGTATCCTTAATATGTGCATTAATATTGAAACAGTAGAAGAGTGATGAGTTAATATTCCAATATTTGGGAACCCAAAGTTATTGACATGGTCTTGGAAATATAAATATAACTACACAGAGATAAAAATCTATGATAAAATATATACTCTATGGACATAATGTTATATAGATCAATATGTATCTATGACATACAAAATCTTGGCTTAATTTTAATTGTGTTCGAAAATTTATGTGTCAGTGATTGCATATAGAGCTTCCCTTCCTGAATACTTGTTTGTTAAACATGCCATTTGAAACATGATGTAAATATCAGTATTAATAAAATCTTTCAATAAATAAAATGTGCTTTGGTATTTCAAAAACAGCATGAGGTATTACAATAAGTAGAGGCAGTGGGAGGATGTCATCCATTTGATTGTGATGATGAGGCAGGGAGCCAGGGCCCAAAGGACAGAAGTGGTCAGAGCCATGGGAAATGAAATCAAATCACAAAGAGCAAAAAAAGAAAGAAAGAAAGAAAAAGTTCCTGATTTAATTTAAATAGAACAAAGAAGGCTGGTAGATGCAGAACTGTAGATGCAGAATTGGAGGCTCAGGGCACAGAAGCAGAGGAGATCCTGAATGTGATCCTCAGCAGCTGGCGGCCATCTTGGGCAGAGGTCTAGGAAAGATTACAAACTAAATTGCTTGAGTAGGACAGGTCAGAAGCCACACTTCAAAGTGTCTGGGGCCCTTATGGGAGTAGAGATTGTTGTCTACAGAGAAATGCCTATCAGGCACTGACTCAACAGGAGTGCCAAGATCCAGACTGGGGCAATGGCTACTCAGCAGGACAAGAACACAGGTCAACAGTCTTCTCCAATAAGACAGATTGCTGAGGTTATCACAGCATGAAAGTCATGTTCCACTTCTTTGAAGCCATCTTTCAAAGATGCTGAACATTCTCTCAGAGGTGAAGCTTAATGTAAAAAATCCAAACACTATGAAAGTATTGTTTAAAATACATAAATCAGATTAAATTTGACGTCACTAGCCAAAAGGCAGTGATTTGGGAAATAATAATCACAATATTTATAGTCAAAGTGAATAAAGGACATACTCTCTGGATATCACGGGAGTACAATGTGAAGGTATAATACTTTCCCAGCATTAGTCGATGTTGACCACATGTCCTGCTTGACTAAATCCTGTCTATAACTTCAAGCATTGTTTCATAATATGTGTTCTGCAACAACAAGAATTACAACAGAAGAGCTTTTGACATACTACTGGATTCATGGGGATTCTTTAAATCTGGTAAGAAGCTTGAATGAGAGAGTAGGGAAAAATAAGTGCCAGTATCTCAAGCTTATAATCCTAGCTACATAGGAGACTGAGATCTGAAGATTCAGATTAAAAGCCAGCTCAGGCAGGACAAATTCAAGAGACTCATCTCTATGTAACCAGCAAAAAGCCAAGGGGAAAGAATTATAACTCAAGTGGAAAAATAACAACTTTGAAAACAATATGCAAAATCACCATCACTAATATAGAAAAATGGTAGGAAAATAGAAAATTGCACCATGGGAGAGAAAGGTTGAAATTGAGATGTGTTGTAGCATAAATTAACAGGCTGAAGTTGTACAAAGGAGTTGAAACTCTGATATTTTAAAAGGTTGAAAATGATACTTCCTTACACACAAAAAATTAGAAATGTATCCCATCCCCTGTTAGTTTCAATTAGCTAAATAAAAGTTATTATTGGCTATATAAAACACTTTATATTGTTGAGAAAGGCAGATATAAAATGCATATTCATTTGACACATAACATTAATGATCACACAAAATATAAAATCAAATGAACCTGGAATCAATGGTTTATCTACTCAGTCAGTTATCCACTCTAACATGAAGACAGGATAACAAGAAAAGAGAGTCCTACAATTAAAGGTTATTAAACAAGAAACTACATATTTCTAACCTGTTTTTGGTTTTTTTTTAATTCCTGGCCATTACCAAATTTACTTTTGGCTGTGGTAAAAAAGGAAGAATCTTTTGATCATATTCAGATAACACGACTTAAGCTATTGGTTTGGAATTTTACTATGAAATATGAAAGGAATCTTTAATACTAGAAAAGTATGTCTCTTAAAATATTATCATATTTAAAATAATCCTTTAACATCTTTATTTTTCATGCAATTCTCTAGCATTAACATTTTGACTTTTTCTATAATTCCCTCTTATAACATTTTGTTTCAAGTTTTAGAAAGTCACACAATTCCAGATTAAAAATCTTTCTAAGAAACATGAAGTACCCATTGATTCTCCAGAAATTGGGACGCACTGCATACAGCTCTGGATGTTTTGAAGAGGAGGAGTCAGTTGGACTCTATCTAGTGGAAATTTTTTAATGGAAAAAATCTAAAACCATTTGAAGAAAGTATGCCTTTTCTAGCTGGCTGAGATGCATTTATAGACTAGAAAAGAAACATGAAAATTTTCATTTGACTTTGTGATCTCCCATCTGTAACTAGTTTCACATTGGATAACATATTTCATTAGGACTGAGCTTTTCTTCTGTCTATCCAGCTTCTGTTCACCTCAGATTTTTAACTTGAAAAGCAAGAACAACGAGCCTATGATTAAAATGATGTAATTGTGAAGAAGCAAGTGTAAAATGAGATAACTTTAATAAACCAAAATTCCTTGTTTCTCTGACCAAGAATAGGTTTCCCTAGTTGCTATCTTAATGGCAAGGATAACAAACACATTTGGAGAGATGGTCCCAGGATAGATGAAGCAGTTCTATTGGACACACAGCAGGGGGTTTAGGCACAAAGTCTGTATGCACATAAATGATCTGCTATAACAAAACTTCCAGACTCACTGGACTTCTTGGAACTATAGTAGGAAAGGTTGGCTATGAAATAACCTAGGTTCCCTGTAAGGATCTCACACAAGTTTGGAGTTAGTGTTGCTACGCCTAAAGGTGGGAGATAAACCAGCAATGTAATTGTGGATGGTGAAATTTCATAAATTTGGTAAGGGTCAACTATTTGTGAAAGGTGGGTGAATTGGATGCAATTTTTCAAGTAGGTAACAAGATCATTCTATTTACAGGCAGTTAAAAAATACCTCAAATGCAATTTATACAACCAGGACTCTGAAAGCATATCAGACTTTAGTTGTCAGTGAAACAGGAATTTTCTCTGTAATCTCCAAAGTATTATTTCTATTCTGCATTTGGCCTAATTATTAGTATAGTTGCAGAAAGAATGGTTAGTTTTATAGACCTTTGTGAATTTGCTGAACATTTTGTTTGAACCCAGAAGCTTGTGAGTGCTAGGCAGGTGATTTAGCCTCTAGCCTTTTTTGCTTTATTTTTTCATATAGGATAAAGAATTACCATTTAGAACTGATGGAGGTGTGAGATATGAGATTCTATGCATATGATATATCCAGGATGGGAGAAAAGTACCACCATACCTAGATGTTTATGTTGAGGTCTTCCTAAATCTGCTCCTGTTTACTTCAAATTCAACCTCTTATTCTCCATTTCACGAATAGTTGAGATTACAGGTGAAAGCCATCACACCTAGCATCATCAGTGATCTTTAAAATGTTCTTTGACTACAGTGTCACACCAATTATATACAAGAATTCACCAGCAGCACCAAAATTTGTGTCGGAGTTTTTAGTTCTTGGTTCCTCCTGACCCGCAAGAGAGATAGGGAGAACACATCCTGAGCAGGATGAGCTGAGAAAGGAGAGGGCCGACTGACTGCCCGCACCCAGCCCTCCCACACCGGAGGGCAATCAGATGCATCAGAGAGACCCGACCAGTCAAGGCAGGAACTCCTTTATTGAAGAAGTACATTCAGCTAATATAGGGTGCAGGAGCCTATCAGCACAAAGGTGGGCAGGGCAGGAGAGGTGTTTACTCTCACTATAGGTCCCAGCAGAGAGTGATAAAGCAATAACACATTTGTACCCAATGGTAATTAAGACTCAGCAGAAAGTGACTCACAATACCAACGGTATAGCTCAAAGTTAGGCATGGCGTTCAAACATGACAGCTCATTTCTTTGGGTGGTTATCTTACTCAGTGATGCAGATTCATGGGCCAGCCTGACCCTGCACTCGGCTCCCTACAATTTGGAAGGAGAGGTGAATACTGTCATTGTTTTCTGGGCTTTGTACCTACAGCCTCATACACTCTACTACATGAGCCATACTTCCAAACATTTTTTGTAATAGTAGTCTGGATCAGCCATGGAAAAAATTGACACCCTACTTATTATAATTTCTGCTATAAATTGCATAACAGGCATGTACCACATCATAACCATCTCCTTTTAATACCTTCAGATAATTCTAAAAGTCCTGGGTTTAGCAGGAGGCTACTTTCCTTACCTATTCCAGACCCACACAGTTCCTAACAAAGTAGACTTCTAATGCATCTGCTCCATACAAATCACCATGGGTGCCCTAAAACTGGATGCATTGACTATCAGTCTCAGGTACAACTCTTTATTTTGAAGCCTTGGTTATGTAACCAATATTTCCTTGGTAATAAAATCAAGGAAATATTGTTTATATATCAGTCATGTTACATTAGATGTTCTCATTCAGAGGGTCAGTTAAGAATCATAGTTCAATGCCATTGTAACATGAAGAAAATATCTGTGAGAGCTCTAGCACAGGTCATTCTGCTACAAATAACTGTCAAACAAGATGCTTCCTTTGTGTCTATCCTGCAACACTTGTGGGCTGAGAACACTCAGGAACATGGCAGAAGAGAAAATATTTTTGGGAAAGGAGGATCCGATTTCTTCACTAGCATTTCTTCATTCACAGCCCAAACACACAGAAATGGAACAGTACTATTAATGGAAAATAAAGTTCCAAAATTCCAGAAAATTTAATCCATTTGGAGAATGGTCATTGTTTATATTATTGTAAAAACAATGTTCCAGATTGTAAATTGGAGATTAATATATACAGTATGCCCAGATCTCATTGCACAGAATTTCACATGACTAGATTGAAAATTTCAAGAGATTATTTCAGAGTAGAAATTTTATTTTGTAGAAAATAAATTTTCTTTCTTTCACATGACCAGACCATATCAATGAGTCTACACAAAGTGGCTTCATGGTTACAATAAAATACTTCATTTAAAAAAGGCAACAACAGCTTTTTGGGAAACCACGTTTGATTCTTTGGTTATTTTTAGGCAAGTAGAGATTTCTCATGAAACACAATGTAGCCCATTTTCTATGTAAGGCATTTTTCTCAGATTGAGGATTTGGACAGTGAATTAGGAATTTATCAGTGATCAGTCTGCTCACTCTGATGGATGACATACATCATCTAGTCTGTTGTGTTTAGTAATGTAGGTGTCACACAGCTCAGCACCAACTTCATTACCCATAATCTCAGAAGCAGATACTTAGTGTAAGTAATTTCATTCATTATTTTAACTCAGTCATAGCCTTTCTGCTAATCGACTGTGATTCATAAAAGTGCTGGGATAGAAATCATAATAATTCATAAATATATCATATATACATCATAATCCATTAATATATCTGACCTGATTAAAACAAGTCTATTCTATCTGCTATATTCAGGATAATAATTAGAATTTTATCACATGTCTTGTCACTGCATTTATTTATTTATTTATTTATTTATTTATGTGTGTATGTATGTATGTATGTATTTGTGGGTCATGGGGCTTGAACTTGACCATGGCACTGTGGCTGAGCTATTCAGCTCAAGGCCACTGCTCTACCCTTGAGCCAAGCCCCATTTTCTATTTTTCTAGAGGCTAATTGGAGATAAGAGTCTTAGGTCCTAAAAAAAAAAGTCTCAGGTCCTTTTGTGTCAGGATTGGCTTTGAACTTTGATCCTCAGATCTCAGCCTCCTGAATAGCTAGGATTACAGGCATGAGCCACCACACCCAGTGCACTGCATTAATTTTAATGTGAGTGTGTGTGTGTGTGTGTGTGTGTGTGTGTGTGTGTGTGTGTGTGTGTGTGTGTGTGTTTGTCCAGTCCTGGAGCTTGAACTGAGGGAGAAATCTATAGCTATGGGCGATTCTAAAGTACCAAGTTCCATGGTAGAGGAAAGCTGTGAGGAAGTCATGGGAAAATGAAACACATCATGTAATCGAAGAATGCAAAATCTGAGGAAACCACACTCCATGAAGAATGAGAGAAATAATCACATGGTTGAAGAATTAGAGGAAAATGAAATACACAAAAGTTTTCCCTTAGAAAAATGAGACAAACATTATTGTTTCTTAAGAAAGGCTTTTTTTCTCAAGGTTGACTTAGTAAGTAAGCAGAAACTTGGTGAAAAATATTTTCCCCATTTTAGTAATGAATACCGTACAGATACAGATTTATTTTTGGTCTATGTATTAAGGTTGAGGATATTTTATGTGTCAAAATCCTACCTTGGTAAATAATGTGTCTACTTATAGCCTTTAAGAGTTATCGGATCCTTATTTAGTCTTAACTCAAAATTGACTTGGTTGGAAACCCTTTAGTATGAAGTACCCTGTGGGGAGCCCGGCCCCTCCTGCGTGGTGGCGGGATCTGGAGGCGCGTGTCCCCCTTTCACTGTGGGGCCGCCTGCGGTGTTGGTGGCTGTGACTCAGGGATATCCACCGCATGACCGGATGACGGCCGGCATCCATTTTGGGGAGTGCTGCCATTGTTAGCGGAAGCCTGGTCTCTGCGTGGCCGGATGCATGAAGGGTGCATGACTGGAGCGTGTGAAGCCGTGATTGGAGGGCCTGAGCGAGCTGGCATGAGTTGATTGGCCCACTGCCTGTATATAGCGGCCTGGAGAGAAGGAGGAGAGGAGGAGGAGAAGAATAAAGGATCCTGCTTAAGCTAGCATTGTGTCGCATGTCTTCCTTGCGGGACAGGGATAGCGCGTGATAGAACCCTGAAAAAATTCCAGAAATAAGGAGTTTCCATTAAATTCTCCCTAGTTTTATGTGGTGAATTTAAATTGAGAAAGCATCCAAATCACATACATTTGTTTCCAAAACAAAATACAACACTTATATCTACTAAAAGCAAATATTTATGAGTGTACCTATACAATCTTCTTAACTGAAACAGTCTTCTCTATTGGACACTTTTCTAATAATTTTATATAATATTTGTTTTTAATTTTACAGAATGGTAACCGTGGATCCCATTGTTTGACATGGTAAAGAGTAAACCTCATTCAACAACTGTTTTCCCCTAATGTAGTGAAAGTTCTAATAGCTATTGGAGCTATATCTATAAGAATGAAGACTATAGTAGTCATTTTAACACATTTCCAGCAGGTTTTTAATGAATTTTTGTCACTTGAAAGCAAAGTGACAAGATAAAGTTTACTTTCCTAGAAGAACATGCAGTTTAGTAAGCAAACTTGCTGGGGACAGGGGCAGATAAATGAAGAGGGGAATCCATACAATATATGTGGGAATGTAACTAGGAATGTTGGAAAGGATGATTGGGGTTGGACAAAAATGAAAATTAATGCTGATATTTAACTATATACTGAACTCAACCTGACAGTGTATTCAACCTGACATGTTGAATTGAAAAACCAGGAAGGAGTAGGAGCCCGAGTTCAATCCCTAGTATCAGCGCACACACACACACACACACACACACACACAGATTGTTATTAGACCTATTATTGTTAAGCAACCTCCTGAAGCCAATGAGGTTAAAACTGGGAACTGAGAAATTGAAACAAGAATAGTGCGAATTCCATATACAACTATGCTATTTCTCTTCTCTTTTGTTGCCCTTTGGTTAATCTCATATGTTACCTGGCATATTGTATATATCTAACTTCACTTAATGTTATCTAGGGCTGCTCATTAACCAATAATAATTGGCAAAAGAGTTAAATAGACTTTGCAGAAATAAAGATGGCAAATAGAAAAAGAAATGATTCCTCCTTAGTTCCAATCATTTTAAAATTACATTTCTATTATCTTAAAGTAGTTGTACAAATAACTTAATATTTAACAAACTAGTTTATAAATAAAATGCATCTTGATCTATGTCAACCCTTTTATTATTCTCCTCTGTTCATCCCAACCTATTTCCCTGGTTTCATAGATACACATTTCATATTATGATTGGATTCTCCCCTTTTCTCCTCACTGTTCTTTTCTTCTGCTTTAACTTTACCCTGTCCTTTTCAAGTGCCAAGATCTGGCTATTCATTTTGTTGAACTGTGAGTTATTTTCTAAGGAGTTAATCCATTTGAATCTTCCACTGCATTTGTCATACTTTGGTTATTATGTTGATGTGCATTTGCATATGACCTAAAATGATTTTACTTGTATTCATGAATTAGGTCTCACTTTCATGTGGAAGTTTCTTTTTTATATATGAGAGAAAACACATCCTTTCTCTCTCTGGGCGTGATTTCACTTAACATAATATTTTCCAGGTTTATCTATTTTTTTCAAACAATATATAAAATTTCAATGTGTGTACATACCATATTTTCTTGATTCATTTGTCCACTAGAAGGGGGGTCATTCGGGTTGTTTCCATGTATTGGCTATGAGGAATAGTGCAAGAATGAACATAGTTGCAAAGGTGGCTTTACTGTATTCAGATATGTAATCTTTTGAAATAAGTACCCAAGAGTGATACTGATTGATCATAGAGTAGTTTCATGTATATTTTCTTTAAGCAATCTCCAAACTACTTTCAACAGCATATAATAATTCTTAATATTGAAGTAAGGATAGTTGAGCTATGCAACCAAAGTAGGTCATACACCAATAACATCAAAAATAATAGAATTTGTGTAGAATATTAATAAAGGTTATTTAAAATCTTTCTTAGAAAAAACACTAACATTTAAGTGATTCATTTCGCATTATAATAGAAAAAACAAAATACTTCAATTAAATTTTGAAAGAAGGACTGGGAATTTGGCCTAGTGGTAGAGTGTTTGCACAGCATGCACCCAGGCCAAGGTTTGATTCCTATGTACCACATACATAGCAAAAGCCTGATCTGGTGCTGTGGCTCAAGTGGTAGAGCTCTAGCATTGAGAAAGCCTAAGGACAGTGCTCAGATCTGAGTTCAAGCCCCAGGACTGGCCAAAAAAATTAAAAGACTCAAGTGAAGTTCTATGAATTTTTGTGATTATAAAATATATTTTTTAACCTGAAAAGAGATTCAAAAATATTAACTCATTTTGATGGGGAAATCTTATTGAAGACTAAGAGGGAAAAAGGGTCAATTTTCTACAAAATTACTTTTATTATGTAGTGTGTAAAAGACAAGTTAATTTACAAGTACTAAATATATTGGGATTAAACTAACAAGGAGATTGTTTTATTCATTTTAAACAAATAAAATTAAATGTCATTAAGATTATCTTTATTATATGTACACAATAAGAGATTGATTATCTGAAATGAAAATATAACATTTTTGAAAGTCATATAATCCAAAATAACTTATTCTAATGACAAATTGAAATTCAGAGTATTCTGATTTCTAGTTTTATCGTGTTGTTAATTTCATTAACCATGTTGTCTATTTTTTTTCCAGTGGTCAGACAATTAAGTTTACTTTAAAAGGAATGTTTTTATTGATTACTCAGTAAAATTCAGTGTTACATAATTTGTACAGAATGAACTTCTCTATGAAATTATGTATGAGGTCATGTTCTCATGTTCTCTATATTAATAACAGATGAGCTTTACTATGTAGTTGCCATATGTGTGCATGTGTGTGTGTTTGTGTGTGTGTCCTTTCAGTTATCAGAATGAAAACTGAAATTTAGAGATGTGTAATGATTCTTTTAAAGTCACAAAAGTAGCAGTGAGGAAGCTTCAGAAATATTTGTCATCTAAAACAATTTATATCCAAGTCTGAATGCAACACATGCTCATGGACACAAACTTTCTGCATATACGTTTCTCAATTGGCTCTTTTATTTTGCCTGCATGCTTGCAGGACTCAGAGTTTGTCCCAAGGAAGTTCTGTCAAGACTGTTACTCTGCATTGGTTCTGAAGTAAGAAAGCACTCATGGAAACCTGCAAAACAAGAGTCAAATGACATAGTGTGAACTGGGACATATTGTCCAGGAAAAAAAAGTGTGGTAATTGGAGAGCTAAGATTATCTGCCTCCACCCTTGACTACCACCTTGGTAAAAAGAACCATGGAATTCTCTCAGTGATAACATGTCGTCTGATGTTTCACTGTCCTCATGAGCATCACTTTAATTTTTTTTAGGAAATCTCTTACCAAGACAATTAGTATGATCACCACAGGACATTTTCAGAAGACAAATGGAAAAAAGAAAGGGTGGAAAATATAGACATAAAATTCAAATATGAATAAGTTAAAACGGAAGCAGGTAAGTTGGTGGGGATGGGTAAGGCTGGGAGAAGCAGGGGAGAAGGCTGGAAATTGTAACACTGACTAAAATGCACTGTACTCATCAACTGTTATGTTGAATTGCAATACCTTTGTAGAACTTCTTATGATAATAAACAATTTAAAAAAAACGAATGTATTTATCAATGCATGTATTAACAGACAATAAACAACAAAAAGTCACTCGTGGTGTGTGTGTGTGTGTGTGTGTGTGTGTGTGTGTGTGTGTGTGTGTGTGTGTGCTAATTCTTGATGTTTAACACAGGGCCTCTGCCTTTGGGCCTCTCTATGCTCAAGACTAATGCTTTACCACGAGCAACAGTTGCACTTCCAGCATTTTTTGAGTTGTTTATTGCAGAGTCTCACAGACTTTCTTTCTTTCCTTATTGCATTTTATTTTTGGGGTCATGTATTGAGGGGTTAGGATTTTGACCTCTGATCCTCAGACCTTAGCTTCCAGATTAGGGAGGATTACAACCATGAGTTACTGATGTCCCACTACAAGGTCATTTTTCTAAAAAAATAAAATAAAATTCTTCTTTCTATTTTTCCGCAAAGTGAAAAAAATGATTTCATTTAAACTTTCGGTTAACAGGAGAACATTTGAGGTCACTTGCCTTAACTTCTGTGTCCTATATGTCAGATAATTGCTACTCTACCACAAATATACCATCTAAAAAGACAGGCACAGTGAAGGAATGAGAAAGGGGACTAATTACATGTCATAGGCAGTCATGAGAAGAGGAAATGAAGTATGTTAATCTTCTGTATGTTGTTTCCTCAAAAAGATTTTGTTTTAGCATTAAATAATAAAAAGAATTGGGATCCAGGAAGCCAGAGTTATAAAGCCCTCCAAGTATTTCAGTTCCTGGGGTCCAGGGGATATGGGAGATTATTGTCTCAGGGTTGATTAGGTGGTATTTTTTTTCATTTACAGTACTGGGGTTTGAACTCAGGATTTCATGCTTGCTTGGCAGCAACACTGCCACTTGAGCTATATCACCAAGTCTAATTCTGCTGGTTATTTCTGAAATAATGTCTCATATTTTTTTGATCATTATCCCCAGACCATAATCTTTCTGCAACCAGTCCTCTGAGATAATGGCATTATAGCTTGAGATTATGATGCCCAAAAGAATGATCATATCTTGATTTTTATCTAATGCTAAACAAGCCCACTCTTTCAAAGACTTGTGTTAAGGCAAGCTCCTAATTCTCAGTTATTTCTGGCCCTTCTTTCTCTCTGTAATACACTGTTAATGTAATGTTCTTACCTTTTTGTAATCAATAAAGTAAGCATTGGCTTTTCAGGATGTAGTGACTGGAGACCTTGAATTTGTAGATTTCCCATCTTTTTCTCTCTGGTGCTCATGCTGCCATCTGAGAAGAGTGTTTTCTCTCATAGCCAGATAATCACAGGCACCAGCAGACATGTTTGTCTCAGATGTAGCATTTTGGAAAACTACCTGTTTAGTCACAGCCAGTGATTGCCTCTGTAGTTATGTTGATAATAATCTTTAAATACTGACAACGTTGAAGAATTTTTTGGGGGAAGGAAGATCCATAAGGAAGTTGGATAAACATATTGGAACATTATGGGATCACTAGTCAAAGCCTGAGACAAAAGTTGTTTGTTTATTTGAAATAGGGATAGAAAGGGGGAAAACAAGATGATTGGTAGGGGGTGTGGGAGAAAAACTTGGGGAGGGTTATCAATGTTGAAGAAGTAATGAACTGTAAACCCTTTATACACCATCCTGACAATAAAATTCATTTTAAAGATTTCATGGGAGTCTCAGTTTTCAAAGGCTGGGCACTCATTTGTCATCCCAGTTGTGGTGGGAAGCATAAAATGGACAAATCAGGACATGCCAGTCTTGGCTAAAAGTAAGACCCTATCTCAAAAATTATTAAAGCACAAAGGGCTAGAAGTGTGGCTCAACTGGCAGAATACCTGCCTGTCATGTGCAAAACACTGAATTCAATCCCAGCACCACTCCTCCCCTAAATACCCAAAAGGCAAAAGTACAATCTCTATTAATAGATACAGGTTGGCAGTAGTGTGCCTGCAAATTCAGGAATATGACATAAGAAGCTGCTCACACAGACATTTGGATTTTGCAAAATTATTAAGTATACCACAAACAGTGAAATTTCTCCCTTTACATAATGTCTTGCTTTTATGCTTTTATTTTTTTCTGTCATATAAGGAAAACATGTCAGATTGCAAAATAATGCCCAAGTCTTTTTTTCTCTGTATCCTAGCTCAAAGACATTTATCAAACCATTGTCTATAGAGGACTCATATATTGTAGATATACATGTGTATGTGTGTGTGTGTGTTTCACACTCAGAGAAACAATACAGCATTTTATGCTTGATTTTGTGATTCATTTGGTAGAGTATAATCTGAAATAATTTGAGTCAACCTGAATTACAGAAGTAAGCAAAGCAAAATAAAAAGCTAGTATTTCTTAACAGTATTTGAATTATTTTATTATTTTTTTCTGCTTACATCTTGCTGATACTTTCCAACTAAGATAAACACTTCCAAAAACATGGCATTAGTTTGTAAGCACAACATTAGAACTCCATTTTCTCCTCTTCAATTCAAGGTTACAATCTGATAATACACTCTCAAATTGGAGTACCTCCTCTGCTAACACACAGTTCCCAACCAGAGAACAAAGCAACAGCAACAAAAGATTGCTGCACTCAGTTTCTTTTCAATAATCTACCCTGTAAAATGCCTATTGGTTTTGTCATGGGTTCACTCCTCCAGTAAATGCCATAGTTTCTTTGTTGGTTTTTCTCTCATCACTAGTGCACACACAGATTTTATTCAAGGATGGTTAAAGTGGGTATAATAACTACAAACTGGCTTATTTCCAAATCTAAAAGATTCAATAACTGATTTCAAAGAACGATGAAATGTGCCAAAATGGTCTTAAGTGGGAAAGATGGCAGTGATTAAAGATGTAGATTTGACTTGGGTATAGAGTAGGAAACTTCACAACTAACATATGCTAATGAAAATAAACACAATGATAGAGATAAGACTACTAAGTTGTTCATATGTTTTAGCCTCGTGTCACTCAAAAAATCGAAGGGTCAAATCCATTCCTATTCACCTTCCAATTAAAATTACATTGTATTTAGCAGTTCTGGGTGTAAGCTGACATTTTTACAATAACTAGCAACAGTACAGTCTTTCCATGTGCACATTTTTGTATATTTTGTAAGTGTCCATTTTGTTGGTCTTACCTATTTTCTATTTTATTGGTTGTCCTGCTTAAATTAAACTTCAAGAAGTCATGATACATTCTTCATGCAAGATTTTAATCAGAATCTTATTCTGAAAAATGCATCTTGTTTCTATACATTTTGTTTGCTTATATTTTGTCAATGACATCCTAGTCAAGAAATGTAGTTTTTATAACCACTTCCATTTCCTCAAGGGATTATGATTTTTATTTGAATCCTAAGGACACTTTCCTAATGCAAAGCCACCAGGGTTATCGTCTATGCTTTCAGGGGTTTCATAGTTTGACACTGACATTTTGTTCTATTTTGTACACATATGGTTTTGTGTGCATTGTGAGGCAAGAGTGAGTGAGACCATGGGATGAACAGGGAGACGCAAAGGAAGCAGGGAAGAAAGGTAGTTGGATGTAAAATTTGGTGAACACATGTGTCCCCTCCTTTAGCAGGTACCTCAATTTCAGTGCCTTTGTGGGCATTAAAGCAGTGTAAAGAGTTGATCTTCATTTTATCAACAGTGCTTCTAAGGAGAACTCACTCCATATCTTGCTACTCCTTTTAGGAACTGCCTTTCAGAAGGAGGAGGAGGAGGACCTACAGGTATACATGGAACCCTGAGCCAGTGTAGGGTCCATCATTCCCCCCAAAATTAGATTATTACTAGAACAGTAATAATAGTTGTTGCAGAAGAGCTTGGTTGATTTTTTTCAGCCCACAGATACAGATGTGGATCATACTCAGGCCTGTGCTGAGTATGATTTCAGGTCTCAGGAGAAGAGTAGAATATTCAGAAGGGCTGCTATGGGAATCTAGCAATATGAATGCTTGCCAAGCAACAATAGTATCTCGGTGGACTATTAGTTCCCCAACTGTGAGAAAACAATCAGGCTGAGGATCCAGGTTATAGAAGAAGAAAACAGAAATCCCATTACAAAGGGCACCAGGTAAGTGGAGCTGTGATCCCAGAACCTAGCTAAAGCCTTTGGAGTACAAGTCCAATAAGAGGGATTGGTCCAATCTAAGATTCAGTGAACAAATCTAAAAAAAATCAGAAGCAAATACAAGTAGAATATGTTAAAACTTTACATTGTGATTAATAGCTGGCCTGGTAAATCAAAAAGTTACAAAAGCAGAAAAGTAGAAAATTAGGAGAATGGGCTTCTCTCCTCCTATCTAGAAGTTCTTTTCTCTGTCAACCATGGGTAGCTGCAGTTACTCAGGAAATATTTTTTGAGATTATACTTTTTCTTTGAGATTATCATGATACTTTCATGGAAGACCTATATTATAGGTGTGGTGTATTTTTAATCAATTTTCTTCTCCATCAATCAACATACTATTTTGATATAATTGGTACTCTATGGGTTACGTTTTGAATTGTAAACTGTGTTATAAATGTGCACATTATTTTGAATGATTTCTTCAGTGTTGTGCAATATTTATATGACTCATCTTCCTATGTCAATCTGGGAAAACAGCTAAGGAAAACATGTTCCATATTTCAGATGCCCAAGTATTTAAAAGTTATTCTGGACGGGAGTTTGGCCTAGTGGTAGAGTGCTTCCCTAGCATGCATGAAGACTCAGGTTTGATTCCTTGGTACCACATACATAGAAAAAAGCCAGAAGTGGTGCTGAGGCTCAAGTGGTAGAGCTCTAGGCTTGAGAAAGTCCAAGGACAGTGCTCAAGCCCTGAGCTCAAGCCCAGGACTGGCAAAAAAATAAAGTTATTCTTATGCTTATGTGTTTGTGTGCGTGTGTGCGTGTGTGTGTGTGTGTGTGTGTGCGTGCATGTGTGCGTGTATTTGTGTGTATGCATGATAGTACCAGGTCTTGCACTCATGTCATGTCAAAATCCCCTTTGCTTCCATACATGGAGCCCTACCACTTTACCCACATCTGCAAGCTGACATTATGCTGATTAATTACAAATGAAATCTCACAAAATTTACTTCCTGAACTGGTTTCAAACTGTGATCTTCCAGGCTT
The DNA here is from genome assembly GCF_031878675.1 of Megascapheus bottae. Taxonomy (NCBI): domain Eukaryota; kingdom Metazoa; phylum Chordata; class Mammalia; order Rodentia; family Geomyidae; genus Megascapheus; species Megascapheus bottae. Next base: position 8,821,801 of record NC_143511.1, on the reverse strand, counting down.
CAGCCTCCTGAGTATTTAAAACTACAGGAATGAGTGAATGATGCCTGGGAGATATTTTAATGTTTTAAAAGTGTTCGCTTGTATTTTTGCTCCTCTATCATAGAAAATGGTTTAGTATCTTGTTTGTAATGTCAGTCTCTCCATCTCAAATCTGACTAAAGGCAAATCACATGAATTTATTCTACACCTTCTGAAGAGAAATTTTAAGTGCTTAATTTGGATCTTTCTATTTGGATCTATCAGTGTTTGAGATATGATATTGTTTGGAATAATCTCACTTTTCCTTATTCCATTCTTTTTTGCCCTGCTTGTTCTTGTTAATGTCCTGAAAATGTAATGAAAGACACATTCAGATTTGCCTCAAAGGCTTTCCTTTTGTTTTCTGATATCACATCCTGGCCATTTTGTTCTACTATCTTTTCATGTTTGAAACCTGCTATAAAATAATAATCTGAAAGTTATTGACAATTCATAATGAAGTTTTCCACTTAAGATGTGCCAGGATCCACAGATTATTTATCTTTTCTTCTTCCTGCCTCACCAGGAACTCTTACTTTCTAGCCCTGTAAACAAGGCTGATAATCAGTGGCAACCATCTCTCCCTGCTGCAATGGTTTGTTAAAAACATGCTTCTGGCAATCTATAAACTCAAATTCAATGCATGGTCTTCATTAGTCTTCAACAAGAGACTTTGAATATGTGGCCAGCTCAGAGGAAAGGAGAGCTAAGTTCTGGGGAGAGAATGAAAGGAGGGAGAGCCTTGCCAGCAGGAAATCAGTACATGCCTGGTCATGCAGATCAGCTGGGCCTCAAGCCAGACTCCTGCTTTCATCTTTCCAGTTACTGGGATTTATGCATTCATTCTATTCAATAAAACTAGTTTGAATTGGTTTTCCAACATTTTAAAACAGGATGTTGAAAAGTAGAAAAGTGCACAGTAAGAATGAATTGGTACAACTGAAAGACTTAAACTCTCTAGGGACTCAAGTGATAGAGCACCTGCTAATCAAGTTGGCCCCAATAAGATCAAACTCAACTATTCAAAATGAAAAGGAAGAAAGGAAAGGAAAGGAAAGGAAAGAAAGACGAAAAATTGTGATCAGTTGAGTCAAGGAAAACTTTCCCTCCCTCAAACTGTTTTGATAATTTTCTAAAAGAGAAAAAAAATTTATATTAAAAATAAAGATTAAATAAAGAATTAGACAAATACCTGATATCTGAAAATAGATCCTTGGCTGAATAATAGGAAACCAGCTGTGTTTTCTTTTCTTTCCTTTCTTTTTTGGACAGTTGTGGGGATTGAACTCTGGGCCTGGCCTGTGTCCCTGAACTATTCAGCTTAAGGCTATCCCCTTCAACCATAGCCCCACTCCCCATTTTCCAGTGTTTAATTGGAGATAAGAGTCTCATGGACTTCCATGCCTGGCCTGGCTTTGAACTGCAATCCTCAGATCTCAGTCTCCTGAATAACTAGGATTATAGGCATGAGCCACCAGCAGGTGCTGTATATACAGCTTTGGCTGTATATACTTTTTTCCATATATTTTTATTGTAATTCATAGAAGGGTTACATTATGTTCACCAGATAAAAGGTCCATTACTTCACAAACATTGATATCCTTCTCATGTCTTGGTCCCCATTTCCCTCCCCCCACCCCTACCCCTCATCTTGTTTTCCCCCCTTCCCTATCTGATTTCAAATAACCAAATACGCATATGTATAATATATTAGATAACAAGGTGAAATACTGTAACAATATGAGATAACCAAGGGACAGCAAAAGAGATGAGAGATAATAGTACATTAAGGACAACAATCACTCATTATATGGCTTTTGTTTCTATATCCTGAAGGTCCTTTCATTTAGCATCATTACTATATGGCCTTTAGGTTTTGATCTATTGTAAATCTCTGCTAGGAGAGCCCAAGGTTTCTACTGAAAAAACATAGATGGAAAAAGGTCTAAGCTTTGAGTTCCACTGCCTAAAGTAGCAGAAGTCAAGGAACAGGAAGGTCCAGTTTATGATCTATGGATTGAGACTTAGCTAATAAGGCTTAGTAGGTTGGAACATTGATTATTAGCTTGAGCCTTTGCTGCTAACAAGATGAAAACTAGAGATAATATTCAGGATATGGTCGTGAATGGAGAACTGCATCCTTTGTTTTAGTGTTCAAACTTTCTAAACCACATTAACATTCCTGCTGAATTTATTATCAGTCTTTTCTTACTCTTGAGGATTTAGTTTTGTGGCCACAGGCAGGACACTTAGCGCATTATCTCAACCTTCTAATTTAGAGGTAGAGTTCTAGAAAGGTATTATTAATTTAAAAGGCAAGATTATGTGTGGAATACCAAATCCTGTCTCTAAAGAAAGGAGTGTAGTATTCACATTTGATCTCCTCTAACCTAACTAAAACAGAGCAGTAAGACAAGATCTGAAGACTCCTGTCTCCCTTTACAATCCAGCTTGATAATCAGCAGAGGACTTGGGAAAAATTACTTCCTCTCATCTCATGATTCCCCAGTAGTCAGGACCTATAGAGAGGAGAATTAACAAATTATAGAACAAATAAATAATAGTAAATAAACTACGCTTTTTTGTGTGATTCCTGAATTATGAGTAGGCAGTTAGGATCTGATATGTATTATCTGGTTCACTTGCTGTGAGAAGGTACCCACAAGTTCTGGGATTACATCAATTAGCCTGGCAATATTTACTAAATGCCTACATTAAGCCACTCCTCAATCAGTTTCCAGACAAAATAACTTTGTGACAAGCAGGTTTTCAAGGTCACTTGTTTTTTTTCTCTTAAGTGCCCATTGGGAAAGAATTGGGTTTAATACATAGCTTTGGTTACTTCACTGGAGCATTGAGATGACATATGTTTGTCAGTCTCCTAATATGATTTTGTAGGATACTTGCTCAGCAGAACACGTTCAAGTTATATGAAAAAAAGACTCCTGTACTTTTTTCCTCCAGAAGTTTGCAAACAACTATTAAGCTGCTAAATTATGATAGTTTTCCTTTTTCCTTCCCACATGTAAATGAGGTTTGTAGAAGGGCAAAGTTCAAAGCATGGGATCAGTGGCTTTGAAACTTATTGATTCACAAAACCCATCCAGTTCCATGGAGGAAGTTCTTGAAACCATGATCAGGAAGATGTTGTTGTAGCCTTATACCTGGTTCTTATTTCTTGACCTTTGCAACTTAGAGCTCTGGCTTTCTGCTTTACATTCATTAATGTATACTCAGTTTGTTGAGTCAAATATATTTCTTTAATCATGAATTGTTGCACTTTGATGCCGTATCTACACTTAATAAAAACAACAACTAAAACAACAACAAACAACAACAACAAAACACTGCAGTCCCATTCTGACACCTCAGGAACAACCAAGTAAGATTTAGCTAATTACTCTGTGGACAGGATACCAGTGATACTGCTTATGAATGTTTCACTTGAATAATAATGGGATTGGAATTCTTGAAATTTTATTAGCTGTAGAAAAAATAATGTGACTGCTGCATAGTTAAAGGCTGCAACAGCAGAAAACATTCACTGTGTTTTAATTTTTATCTGCTCTCAGCTCCTTTCATATGGTGTCTTGACTACTCCTGATCAAGTATATCAATTTTTCTGAAGCGAGATGGGCTATTTTGATGACTACTAGAGTAAGATATTTACTATGATGTTTATGAAGAATATGTGTCTGCATACACTGTAAAACCTTCATAATCATACTTTTCTATACCATTCTTGATATTCATGTGGTACCACATGAACAGGAAGTTATTGGTTTTACGTAATTTTATTGTTTATTGTCTTAATCATTCTTAACATGGAATAGTGAGAATGCTAAATATGTTACTAGAATTTTAACTAGAGTTATATAGAAAACCATATAGCATGCTCTTTTGCATATAATTAAGATCACTGTGAAAGATATATGGCTATCATCAGAAGTTTAAGCATTGTGTTGTAGGCAATGATCAGGAAGTAAACATTTGATAACAAAGAGCCACCTAATCACAGTTATGTTTCACAGAGTGGGGAATATAAAATGAAGACAGGAAAAACTACAGTCCATGAATGAGGATACGACTTGGGGTTCTGGTGACAGTGTTGCAGAGCCCAGATGGTTTTAGTGATGTTTACTTACCATCCACCTTACCCAGGAGTTTTAGTCCTCTGTAGTTTATTTCTCTGTTCTTTCCTAGAGCAGAAGGGTCTTGCAGAGTTTATTTTAGAAAAGGATATGTTGATTTCAAATTATGTATCTCACGTAAATGAATATTCTATAAATGAGCATTTATAAAATTGATAGGGAAGAAGCATGTTTGATAATCAGAAAGTTACATATACTTATAAAATTAGGAGAAGCATTCATTGTGCAAGCATTGGTGATCTATGTTTGTGTAACAGAAAAATTCAAAGGAAAAGCCAACAGTTTCACTTGATTTGTTAGGTTTGTGGCATTATTGTGCATTAACCCGCGTTTTTAAAAATGATCCCCAAAGTACAAGCTATCCACAAGTGACACAAAGTAGAAAGAGAGGTCTGAGATGTCAGCTTGCCAGGTTCTACACACCCATGTGGGGACATGCATTTCACCTCTGGGCAGAGGAGAGTCAACCGCATGGGGAGTCTTGAAACAGTACTATTTTATAGGTCAGAGTTACATAGGGACATTCCTAGGTAAATTTCTCTGAGGAGTATTAGATCCTTAACCAACCTTAACCAAGGTTCCCCACTCCCTTTGACTGTAAGACTTGAACTCTGGGCCTGAGTACTGTCCCTGAGTTATTCAACTCAAGGCTAGAGCTCTACCACTTGAGCCACAGCACCAATTCTGGTTTTCTGATAGTTAATTGGAAATAAGGGTCTCATGGACTTTCATGCACAGGCTGTCATTGAACCCTGTGATCCTCAGATCTCAGTGTCCTGAGTAGCTGGAATTACAGGTGTGAGCCACAGGTGTGAGCTAATAAATTATTAGCTAAATTACTACCTTCAGATAGTTTGTGAAGTTGTATTTTAAAGATGAAGATAATTTCTCCTAGTAAATCCTGTTCATTAGTATTTTAAAGATGAAGATAATTTCTCCTAGTAAATCCTGTTCATTAGTTTCTTCGTGTGAGCTGGGTATTTATGGTTTAAGATAATCAGGAGATCTGAGGACTATGGTCCAAAGCTAGGACTTTCCTAGGCAAGAAAATCGCTAAGTCTCCTATCTCCAATTAGCCAGCAAAATAGCTACAAGTAGAGCTGTGGCTCAAGCAGTGGAATATCAGTGATAAGAAAGCCCATTTGAAAGGAAAGCAACTTTGTTCCCTGTTTCTCTTACCAGTGTCATTCCCATCTTCCCCAGGAGAGCCAATGGGATGTTGGGATGTTGGTTCACTGCCTTAAAGCCTTTCTCTCTGCAATATTTCAGAACGAAACAGTGAAAAGTTAGTTTTATGTACATTTATGAAATTTCCACAGTTATCAAAGGTCTGGAAAATGTGGTGATCCAGATTATCAAGAAATGAAACAAAAAGGAAAAGGCTTTCCCAAGCAAAAGGGAAATGGAAACATTTCCAATCCTGACATCACTGATTAAAGTAGGTAAATAAATTGGCTTTTTTATACACTCCTTCCTCTTCACCAGTAGTGTGACAGTAGTGTGATTGACTGTGCCATAGGTATTAGATAATTTTAGAATCGTCTTATACATCAGTGTCTCTCACATTAAAAATAAAATGTTTTCCTTTAAATTGATGAATGCTTATCTTCCTTACTTAAGAAAAAATGTACTGGGAAAACATATGGTGTGCTTTAAAACTACTGGTAAATAACCTTCATAATTGGACAGCCCATTATCTTAATTATTATTATTACTGCACACAAATATAGAGTTTGACTAAAACGGCATTCACTCAAAGTAACTGACAAGCATTAATTACTTAATGTGTTCATGTGTTAAATATAGTTGAGTATATATGTGAATGTGACTGTGCTTGTATGTGTGCTTGTGGGGTGTGTTTGCGCATGTTCAAAGAGGTGGTAAAAGGATATAATAGATTGTTCTTCAATGTATCTGTAATAGTGTTTCTGAAATTTCAAACTAATGATTATCAGTCTTTTAGACCTATGCTTTCAATAATAACATTTCTAATCATGTTCAGATTCATTTTAGATGCTGTCAAATATGTTTACTACACATTCAGTTTAAAAGTTAATTTTGTCAGGAAGATTTTTAAAATTATATTTAATAATTTGTAATAATTTTAATAATTATTTGTAATAATTTCATTTCTTCTTGTGGAAAATAATGCAATATCCTTTATTTTGTCTGTCAGGAAAAACATCTGTAGGTTCTCAATTGAGGCAAATGACTGAACAAATGGGGAAAGAGACAAAAAACACCTCTTCTCTTTCTGAATATACATTAATGACACAGGGTCATCATCCTGAATTATCCTCTGCTTCCTTTCTATGTACCAGTCTATTTTCTGGAATGCTCTGCTTCCTGTGACTCCTTACTCTGAGTTAGTTACAGTCTATAGTAACTAACATTTCAGATATTATTCTCAAAGTGGCAGTGTCTAAATATGCCTGAATGTAAAAGTGTTTCATCTTTTCTGTCACATTTTCTCTACCTCAATTAGATGCTGGTACTCTGGGTCACATGAGAAGCGTCTAGTATGAGCTGTATAAAAATAATGATAATTGGTAGCCAATCAAAAGTATTTAAGAAGATGCGGTGAAAATATTCTAATAAATCTTTCTCATGACAATGGTTACCAATATTATCTGATCATATATTATGTTTTATGTATGTCTATTTTTCTCCTCTACTCTTCCCTCCTCTTTTCCTCTTCCACGCTCTTATCTTTCCTTTTCCACTTCTTTCCCTCATCCTCTCCGTAGTCTCTTATTTTCTTCCTTTATTTCTCTTTAGCACCTTTAAATGTCTAACAGAATTGGTGTTTATTGCACATACTTTGGAAAATGTTACACGGTAAAATATGAATGTGTGTTAATTAAAATCATGCAGGGTACAGTAGCGCATGCTTACAATTCTAGCTACTTAGAAGGAGAAAGGAGAGAAGATTGTGATTCGATGCCAGCCAAAAGTTTCTGAGGCCACATCTCCACCAGTAAAGAACTAAACTCGGTATGTTCCTGTCATTCAGTGATGTGAGAAATATAATTGGAAGCATGAGACAAGGCTGGCCCCAGCATAAATGTCAGATAATATACAAAAAGTAATAAAGCAAAAAAAACATAGACCCTATATTTATATGATGGAATTCTATGCTCCCATCAGAAAGAATGACATTTCCCCTTTTGTAAGGAAATGGAAAGACTTAGAAAAAAAGGTCATATTAAATGAAGTAAGCCAGACCCAAAGGAGCAAACGTTCCATGGTTTCCCTCATTTGTGATCCTTAGTATGTGTTTAGGATTTTCCTAGCAGAGAAGCACAGTCACTCAAAAGCTATGTTCATATGGCCAAATAGGAAAAGGCTAAGTGAAATTTACTCCAGCATAGGGAAATAAGGAAAGAAAAGAGGAGAAGAAAGAAGAGGGGAAAGATGTTACAAGTATGGAACATTGAGATGCTTGGGATCTGATGTGTTAATCCTAGTTACTCAAGAGGCTGAGATCTGAAGATTGATATGCAAAGTCAGCAATAAATTCCAAGGAACTCTTACCCCCAATTAACTAGATAAATGCCAGAACTGGAGATGTAGCTCAAGTGTTAAAGTACCAGCTTTAGGTGGAAAAAAGCAAATGAGAGTACAGGCCCTGAGTTCAAGCCCCAAGACTAGTGAGAGTGCATATGCACATACCCATACACACACACCCATACCAACACAATAGAACCTAGATCTCTTGCTTTGACAACAGATGAATCCAGTCTTTCTGTTTTTTTAATTGTAATTTTTAATTGTAATGTATAGAGGGGTTACAGTTATATTTTCCAGATGGTAGGTGCATTACTTCTCATATAATACCCCTTCTCTTTTTCTTTGTCCCCATTTTCCTCCTCCCACCCCTCCCAATCATCTTCTTTTCCCCCCTTCCCTTTCCTATTTCAAATAAACAAATAAACAATATGCCTAGTAACAAAGTCAGTACTGTAACAATATTAGATTAACCGAAGGGCAAAAAGAAGAGAAATAGCATAGTATATTAAGAACAACAATCACAAGATAAAGCTCCTGTTTCCATATCCTAGAGATCATTTCATTTAGCCTCATCCTATATAGCTTATGTGTCTAGGTTTTGAGCTACCATAATCCTCTTCTAGGAGAGTCCTAGGTGTGTACTAATTATTACAAATATGGGAAAACGTTGAGCCTGTGTTCCTTTGTGTCTGGCTTACTTCATTTAATATGATTTTTTTCCAAGTCTTTCCCTTCCCTTACAAATGGGTGATGTCATTCTTTCTGAGGGCAGCATCGAATTCCTGGATCAAGTAGATGAATCCAGTCTTTCTGAAGTAGAGGGAATGTGAAGTGAGTAGAAATTTAGACCACAGTCAATTTAACCCAGATCTTTAATTAGTTTTTTAAAGCCTTATACATTAAAATATTGCATACACATATAACAAATGATTGTTGTCCTTAATGTACTATGTTGTCTCTCATCTCCTTTGCTGTCTCTTGGTTATCTCATATTGTTACAGTATCTCACTTTGTTATTTGATATATTGAATTTATTTGTATTTGGTTATTTGAAATTTGATAGGGAAGGGGGGAAAACCAAGACGGGTGGGGGGGTGGGGGGGAGGGTAATGGGTACCAAGACATGTGAAAGGGTATCAATGTATGTGAATTAATGCACCTTCTATCTGGCAAATATAATGTAACCCTTTTACTAATTACAATAAAAAATAAAAAAAACTTTAAAAAAATTAAAAAAAATATTGCATACAATAGACCTGGGTGGGATTAAAGAATTGCATTTGTAAGTACAAATATTGAAATGGAAAAGAAAAACACTCAGAAAAAGCTGACTTGATTTTATATAAACAATTCTGGAAAGAGGTAGCGAACTAAATGACTACTCACTCCAAGTCTCTGGAGTCCTGCAAAAGAGCAATGGAGCAATTCTTGATCTCTGTCATGATGATTAATTGAATTCAGATTTATGAAAACTTAATTTTAAGCCATGACTGAATGATTATGTCCAACTAGTAATATGGAAAAACATTATAACCCTAAGTGAAAGAATATTCACTGTTAGTTTTAATAGTGTTAAGTTTCATTTCAGCATCTTCCTGAGTAATTGCTTGGTGAAATCTGTTTTTTAATCCTCCTTTTCAGAATAGGAAATAACTCCCTAATGATGATTAGATCATTTAATTGTGGAAACTAAGATCATTACTGTTGGGTTGTATCTTAAACATGTAACTTTATTTTTCATGGCCATTTTTAACAATTAAATTACTTTTGGAGCTCAATCCCCCATAGACAAGACAGTCTTTCAAGGCAACAACGTATCTTCAGTTTAGAGGAATCATGGTTACATTTGTCAGGTAATAGGTGCATTACTTCTCACACATTGATACCCCTTTTTATGTTTTTCTCCCATTTCCCTCTTCCCACCCCCTCCCAATCATCTTGTCTGTCCCCTTTCCATTTCCTATTTCAAATAAACATATATACAATATAACAGGTAACAAAGTCAGATACAGTAACAATATGAGATTAACCATAATGACAAAGAAAGAGAAGAGAAATAACAATACATTAAGAACAAAATCCCACAAGATAAACTCTTGTTTCCATATCCTAGGGTTCATTTAATTTAGTCTCATCCTATATGGCCTCATGTATCTATGATTTGAGCTACTGTAATCATCTGCTAGGAGAATCCTAGATGTGTACTAATTATTACAAATGAGGGAAAACATGGAGCCTATGTTCATTTGGGTCTGGCTTTCTTCACTTAATATGATTTTTTTTTGCCAATCCTGGGCTTAAGCTCAGAGCACTGTCCTTGGATTTTTCTCAAAGCTAGAGCTCTACCACTTGAGCCTCAGCACCACTTCTGGCATTTTCTAAGAATGTGGTACCAAGGAATCAAACTCAGGTCTTCGTGCATACTAGGCAAGCATCAACCACTAGGCCAAATTCCCAGTCCACTTAATATGACTTTTCCCAAGTCTTTCCATTTCCTTACAAATGGGGCGATGTATTTCTTTCTGATGGTAACATAGAATTCCATTGTGTATAAATACCACATCTTCTTGATCCAGCCATATATGGAGGGGCATGGGCCTGAGCACTGTCCGTGGCCTTTCTCAAGGCCACAGCTCTACTACTTGAGCCACAGCACCACTTCTGGCTTTTTTCTGTGTATGTGGTACTGAGGAATTGAACCTGGGTCTTCGCGCATGCTAGGCAAGCACTCTACCACTAGGACAAATGTCTACCACGGGCCCCATGTCTACAATTTTTGACAGCTAATACATAATCAAACTTGTCTATAGGAAAAATACATGCTAATGCCTAAAGATACTTACACAGTTGTATTTTGAAAGCTTGTATAAATTCAGTCATCCCTAATAATAAACGTTCTATGAATGATCATGACTGGAAACAATAACAACAGCATTTTTGCATAAAACTTGAACATATGATGGTTAAGATTACTTAGAATTTCTTCAAAGAAATATTGCATGGGAACATCTCATGTTCCAAGGTCATTCTTTCTTTTCGGAGGCCACATTCCTACTCATTCTAAATTAGTTCTTCCAATCAGGCAACTGATGAGGAACTGTTTTATTTTTTATTTTTCATTTTTTCTGTATCACACTTGGATCTACTGAACAACTTTAAAAAATGTAATTAGAAAGCTTAGAAAAAAATGTGATTTCATATCTAATTTTCTTTCTCTACTCAACTAAAAGGATTCAACGATGATTTATGAATTTAATACTCAGAATAGCAAATTATTTTTAAGTAAGACCTTATGCCTCTTCAAGTAATTTCAAAATCTTGAGTATCATTTGAATTTTTTAAAATAAATACATCTCTAATATTAGACTATTGCAATCAGTGCAATTGTTTTCTTATAAGAAGAACCTGCATAAGAGACTGATGTAATTTCTTGCAATTTTGGCTGTGAAGCATCTGATTGCAAATAGCCTATCATAAATTCTGATTAGTAACTATAGATATATTTGATTAATAAATACTATAAAGTCATCATTAATTAATAGGTACAGTTTTTGTCCTAGAAAATTCTCTAAACACTTAACTCACAGAAAGTAGGGTCTTATTTCTTCTGTGTGACAAAAATATTGGGGTCCAATGAACTCAATTTCTTTATAGGAATTTGTAGTTATTTTATAGGAAGTATCCTAAAGTAATTAATTTGCTTTTCCCTCAAGGTTGTAAATACCAGCTTGATCTTTTGTCTTCCTGATTAACCAGTTAATTAAATTTTTATGTAAGTCTTCTAACCTGGTTGATTTACCAGAGGCATACATTAATGGAGGGTAACAGATGAGATGCCTTTGACCCATCTGTGCCAACTGCAGCCTCTCATCTACTCATACCAGAAAGCGCCCCTGCCCTTATTAGCATCAAGGCCACTGTGGAAACAAATAAGCAAAATAAATGCCAAGCCTAAATGAGCTGAGAGTCTGTAGGTTCCATGTGAAGAAAAGACAATACATAGAAGGATATATGACAATGCCTTTGAAAAGTGGAGACATTTAAATATGAACTGAATAAATAAAATCAATAAATAAAAATGAACTATCACTGGACATTTTGGTTATTTTTCTCCACTTAATTCTATCCTGGAAGTTATGCTGTGGCTCAAAGTAGTAGGATACTACCCTTGAGTGAAACCGCACATGTGCACTGTTGAGTTCAAGCCCCATGACCAACAACAAAAAAAATTTTAAAAATTAAAAATTAAATTAAAATTCTTATTATTTCTTCTTTAGCTCCTGTGCTTATTAGGTAGGGGCTGTATAACCATTAACTCCCACCCCCTGTTTTGGTACTTTGAAATGGGCTCTTTATGCCTGGGCAAACCTGGACTTTCAATGCATATTTTTATTATTTTTTTATATAGATAGGATGACAGATGTAGTATTGTGCTCTTTCAGTTGTTAAGAAGGAGTTCTTGCTGGGCTGGGAGTTTGGCCTAGTAGTAGAATGCTTGCTTAGCATGCACAAAGACCCTGTTCATTTCCTTGGTACCACATAAATAGAAAAAGCTGGAAGTGGTGGTGTGACTCAAGTGGTTAAGCCATAGCCTTGAGAAAGCCCAAGGACAGTGCACAGGCCCTGCGTTCAAGCCTTAAGACTTGCAAAAAGAAAAAAAAATAGAAGGGGTCTTGCAAACTTTACTGCTCAGACTGGCAAACTGCAACTCCAATCTTGGCCTGTAGCTAGGAAGACAAGTGTCAGTCACTGGAACCCAGCTTGCAACACAATACTGCTTTAAAGCCACTAATTTCAAGACTCAATTACAGGTTTTTGTTTTGGAAACAGGAATTCACCATGTAGCTCAGATTGACCTCAACTTTATGTTCTTCCTAACTCAGTGGAATCCAAAGTGCTTGGATTCCACTACAACTGGATAGCAGGTGTCATCAAAGTGATTTAGGAGAGAGAAATTTTATCGGTATTGGAAGGTGTTAACTAACACAAGTGATTCATCTGCATGCATGAGAAAGTTTTAAATATTTTTAAAGCTAAAATTTAAGATAATATATTTATCCTCACACATAGTCTTCATCTATTCTCTTTGCCCTTTTAGCAACCTCTTCCCCGTTTTCCTATTTAAACATTGATATGTTTATTTCCCAGGCTTACCAACTGTAAGTAAAATTATTTTATTCTAACCTTTAATTATATCACAGCTAAATAGAGGCCAGGGACTTTAGATCCTAGTTATAATAGTTTCCTTGGGAAATGTTGCTTTGTTATACCTTTTATTTTTTAAAAACAAAATTTCTAAATTGGTTCTGCTGGGTTTTTGGGGGATTCAAGTCAGGGATTGTCTATCTGCTTTACTTTTTCTTGTCATCAAAATAAAAATCAAATTATTTTACCAAATTTCTTTCAAATATTACCTCATTGGTAGTTGTACTCTCGACTATCTGTGCAGAAAAATTAATGAGCTTTTTCAAGAACTAACACTCTGCATATCTTTGGAAACTAATGTATTTAGCCTCAGGCATGATGGATTGATTCTCTGTTCTGTTATACTTTGTGGTTTCAGAAAAATGATTTATAAGAAGAAACTCAGCCATCATTTTGTTTATGATTTATGAGGTTTGATCTTTAATCTTGAATTTTCATATTATTAGTCGTGAGAAAAGGGTATTCAGGACAGTTACAATAAAACTTCAAATATTTTTATATGTATGAATCAGTTTGCTTTCATACTTTGTTTTTTGGATTCTTTTTGATGAAACATACCACCATATACACAATTCTTAACCTTAGCAACGTTTCTTGATTTTGCAAATTTGTCAAATTGCACAGTAATCACATATTAATATGGATGCACATGTATACATGCAAAAATCAAGTTGTTTAGGTCGTCATGATTTTATTGATCAAACTCAAACTAAATTGCTTTACTCATTGCCAAGTCCCCCAGAAAATGAAAAGGTAAATTTACCTTATAAATGAGTAAAAATCCAGAAATCTTTAGTCATAATATTCAAAAGAAAGTTTATAAAATATTCTGTTTTTTCTCTCAGGGTAAAGTTGGAAAATTATATTATATTACATAAACCTTCTTTTCATTCTTCCTTCAGTGTAGTTTTTTCTTGAGCAGTTTCAAAGTTTCAAGGTAATCACATTACTTTAGAAGTCAGAAGTTTGAAATCAATGACAAGGACCATGAAAATGATTTGGGCATTTCCTTTTCTTTTCTGTTTTTGAATTTTCTGACCTCATTATCAGATGGTGGAAAACAAAACCAGTGGGAGACAGATATTATAAAATTAATTCCAAGCAAGTGATTCAATTACTGTGGAATCTGGAGAGACAAATCTCAAATCAAAAGCAGGCTGTTTGTCCTAAAACAGAGACTTGAAATGGTTAAATGCCTGCCTAGAAAACCCGTGGCCCTGAGTTCAATCTCCAGTACTGGTACATTTTCCAGGTTGAACACATTTTAACAAACTATTTTCATATAGAATATCTCCAAAAAGGTAGAGTCCAGTTAAAACATTAGTTCAGATTTTGTGTAGATATTTAAAGGAAACATGTATAAATGACAAATAAATATATAGAACAGTGGCATTAAAGATTACAGCAAATCTAGGGGCTGGTGGCTCATGGCTGTAATCCTAGCAACTAAGGTTGCTGAGATCTGAGAATTGCAGTTCAAAGCCAGCCTAAGTATGACAATCCATGAGTTCCTGATCTGCAATTAACCACCAGAAAATGGGAAGTGGCACTGTGGCTCAAAGTGGCGGAGTATTAACCTTGAGTTGAAAAGCTCAGAGATAGCACTCAGGCACAGAGTTTAAGCCCTACAACCTACCAAGAAAAAAAATACAGCAATGCAAGATTAATTGTCTTACATAATACTAAAATATATATTTATCATAATTACTTTCAGAATAAACAGAAGAAAAAGAGAGATTCTCATCACTTTAGTCAAAGCAAAACCAGAAAACAAAACCAGGTTCTGTTGACTCACATTTGTAATCCTAGCTGCCTAGAAAGCTAAGAACCCAGAGATTATAGTCTGAAGACAGCAGGAACAGAAAAACATTCCCCTTCCCAAACAACCAGCAAGAAGCTGGATTGAAGTCATGCAATATGTCCTACTACACAACCTATAAATGAGAAAGCTAAGAAAAAGGCCCTGCCATCAAGACATCTGATCTTAGACTCTGGGAATGATCTGTCTGTCTATCTATCTATCTATCTATCTATCTATCTATCTATCTATCTATCTATCTATCTATCTGTGTGTCTGTAGACAGATCTATCTATATATAAATATATTAATGTCTATCTATGATAGCGACATTATCTCTCTTCCTTTGTCCCTCTCTTCTCTCTCACTCTCTCTCCCTCAAGAAAGATGGATAGAGTTAAATGTTTCAAGGAAAATGTGAGATATTTTTTACCAATTACATTCCTTTTTTATTTTTCTGAATTGTTTTATTTATAAAATGCTTTTCATATTCATGTTATGACCCAACGCATGTCTGAATTTTTTTTGGTTGTTTTGCGAGCTTTGGGGGTGGTGTTTTGTTTTGTTTTGTTTTTGCTGGTCCTGCAGTTTAAACTCAGGTCCTAGGAACTGGTCCTGAGCTTTTGTACTGAAAGCTAGCACTCTACTACTTGAGCCATAGCTCCACTTCTGTCTTTCGGTGGTTAATTGGAGATAAGAATCTAATGGACTTTCCTACCCAAGCTGGCTCTAAACTATGATCCTTAAATCTCAGCCTCCCGAATAGCTAGGGTTACAGGCATGAGCGACAAGTGCCCAGCTTGCTTAGGTTTTTGAGACTTCTCAGATAGAAGTTAAGAAAGATGCATCCACTGGGCACAGTGACACAGGCCTGTTATCCTAGCTACTTTGTTTTTTTTTTTTTTGATAGGAAAGGGGGGGAAAAACAAGATTGGGGGTGGAGAGGGGGGTGGGGAGGAGTGGGGGGGAGGGTAATGGGTACCAAGACATGTGAAAGGGTGTCAATGTATGTGAATTAATGCACCTTCTATCTGGCAAATATCATGTAACCCTTTTATTAATTACAATAAAAATAAAAAAACAATTACCTTCCTATTGCTTACTTTATTGCCATAGTATTAATTAGCAACCTCTTTTGTTTCCTTTTCAATGTCTGAAATATTCTAAAGGAAATATAAAATAATTTGATGTTTAAATGTTTTCTTTCTAAAGTCACACAACACATCTCTATCTAATCCAAATGATTCAAACTTTATGCTAGTATTTTTTTCTGGGACTAATTGGTGCTATAGTATTTTCTTCCTACATTTTTTATATCAGAGCAGGAGCATACCTATACCTATTGTTTCATAAGTATGTGTTGATTGATGAAAGAGGCTGCTGAGAAGAGTTTAAATGAGTCATTAGTACATTTAATTAATAACTCATGAAAACAATATAAATGTTGGCTTGCTTTGGATTCTCAGCTCTGCTTTCTTATTTAACAGGAATCCAATGGTGGCTTTGAAGTCATTGCTTTATACTGATAATCAAACATAATATTCTAAATTATAGGTAATAACATATTTTCAGTTACTTCCAAATTTATATGTGTGAATGCATTATCATATATTCATTAAAATATTTATTTTGGATTTGAGAATGTAAAATGTTATTACCCATGATAAATTAAAATATAATCATAATAACAATTATGTTATTATCTAGTGAGCAGCACTGGTACAAGCAGAGCAAATGATTCATCACAACAAACGGAAATGTCAGAATTGTTTTCCTTAAGGGGAGCCAATTTTTTCCAAGTTGGCCAGTAAGCTGGTTTCTCCATCCTTTGTCTTTACCTTAGCTGTTTAGAATGTATGAAAGCAGAGCTAAGGAAAGTAAAATTTTCTAAGACTTGTAGAATATTGTTTCAACCCTATGATTATGGGGATTGAAATCAAGGCTTGGGCCCTTTTCCTGAACTTGCTTGCTCAAGGCTACCACTTTACCACTTGTGCCACAGTACCACTTGAAGCTTTTTCTATGATTAACTATAGAGAAGAGTTCCCCAATTTTCCTGCCCAGGTTGGCTTTGAACTTTGGCCCTCAGATTTCAGCCTCTTGAGCTAGGATTAGAGGCTGAGCCACTAGTGCCTGGCCCAGTTTGTTCCATTATTTACCTAATCTACATTTTAACCAATGTTACTCCAGTAAAACTTCACTTCATGCTGATGATTCATTGGGTAATTTTGTGGGTATATATCACTGAACAATCAATGCTTCAAAGTTTTTTTTCTGAGAATTGGAGTTTGGATTACTTGAGGAATTTGATGAATATAATAAGTGTATATTCAATAATTATATATAATATAGATGCATAATTATGGTATTCCTCTTTAGTACTTTATGATAAAGCTAAGAAACAAATAGAATTTTGTCAGTATGGGCACAGGAACAGGCCTGAAGACCAATGGAATAGAACTGAGGACCCAGATATTAAACCACAGACCTATGGCCAGCTAATCTTTGACAAGGGAGCCAAAAAAATAGAATGGAAGAAAAACAGCCACTTCAACAAGTTGTGCTGGCAGAACTGGTTAAGCACCTGCAGAAAACTAAAGTTGGATCCTTCTTTGTCACCCTGCACTAGAATTAACTCCAAATGGATCAAAGACCTGGAGGTAAAAGCTGACACACTGAAAACTTTACAGGAAGGAATAGGAGATACACTAGGCCTCCTTGGCACAGGTCGAAACTTTCTTAATAAGGACCAAGAATCACAACAAATCAGAGAAAGGCTGGATAAGTGGGACTGCATTAAACTGCAAAGCTTTTGTATGGCAAAGGACATAGCTAGTAAATTAATTAGGAAGCCTACAGAGTGGGAGAAAATCTTCACCAACCAAACAACGGACAAAGGCCTCATATTTAAATATATCAACAACTCAAAAAATTGAATCACTCCAAAACTAACCTCCAAAGTAACAACCATCCCATTAAAAAATGGGCCAAAGACTTAAAGAGAGTCTTCTCTGAAGAAGAAACAAAAATGGCCTATAGACACATGAAGAAATGCTCAACATCTCTGGTCATAAAAGAAATGCAAATCAAAACAACTCTAAGATTCCACCTCACTCCAATTAGAATGGCCAGGATCAGGAAAACGAATAATAACAGATGCTGGAGGGGATGTGGCCAGGAGGGATCACTACTACACTGTTGGTGGAAGTGCAAACTCGTTCAACCACTATGGAAAGCAGTGTGGCAGTGCCTCAAAAGACTAAACATAGAGCTCCTCTATGACCCAGCAATTCCACTACTTGGCATTTACCCAACCATCCAGAAACAAGGACATACTAAATCCACTAGCACAACAGTGTTCATTGCAGCACTATTCACCATAGCAAAGATATGGAACCAACCTAGATGTCCCTCAGTTGATGAGTGGATCAACAAGTCGTGGTATCTGTACACAATGGAATTCTATGCTGCTGTCAGAAAGAATGACATCGCCCCATTTGTTAGGAAATGGAAAGACTTAGAAAAAATCATATTAAGTGAAGTAAGCCAGACTCAAAGGAACGTAGGCTCAATGGTTTCCCTCATTCGTCATAATCAGTAGAAACCTTGGGCTCTACTAGCAGGGATCTGCAATAGAGCAAAATCTTGATACATAAGGCCATATAATGTGAAGCTAATTGAAAGGACCTCCAGGATATTGAAACAAAAGCCATATAATGAATGATTGTTGTCCTTAATGTACTATGTTGTCTCTCATCTCCTTTGCTGTCCCTTGGTTCTCATATTGTTATAGTATCTCACTTTGTTATCTGATATATTGAATTTATTTGTATTTGGATATTTGAAATTTGATAGGGAAGGGGGGAAAACCAAAACGGGTGGGGGGTGTTGGGGGGGAGGGAAATGGGTACCAAGACATGTGAAAGGGTATCAATGTATGTGAATTAGTGCACCTTCTATCTGGCAAATATCATGTAACCCTTTTACTAATTACAATAAAATAAAAAAAAAGAATTTTGTCAGTATGATCTTGGGTGATTAGCAGATTTTCCCATGAAAGTATAAGACATATGATAATAAAGCTGGGAAAAAATGAAGCAGCTATGGCAATGGAAGAATGAAGTTTGATGGAGCAGTGGAACTGGAAGCAGAAATGACATTGCCAGTAAATGACATTGTAAGAAAACAAAAGTGAGTGTGTTGTGAGAAGACGAATGTGGGCAACAGGGTCTCATATTGCCCTTTTGTGTAGGAAAATAAAGACTGGGATGCCGAGGTACTTTCTAATTGATTGCCTTCCTTCTCCATTTTCAGGGCAATATGCTGCCCTTAATTAACTTGGAAGTTTATGGCTCTTTCATGGGATCAAATGGATGATGAATTCTATAGAGTAATATCCTCTGTTTAATTCTTCAGTTCTATACTAGTTTTGAACCCAGAACCTTCTATTTATGTGACAAATGCTCCACCAAGTGAGCTACAACCAACTCCACATTTCAAACCGTGTTTTGTGTACTATAAGGAGCTCATTCTTTGAGCTCGGATGCCTTTTACCTAGGGTGAACTAGAAGCAGTACTGTTTCCAGGAAGTGTCATAGATATCTGCTCCATATCCAGACTAGTGTGCTATCTTGACTCCAGAATGAAATACACAGATATTAGAAATATTTTTCCTTCTCAAGAACATATGAACTTTTTTGTTTACTTGAGACCCTGTGTAGTGAGTTATCCAGGGCTCTACAATTCAAGGCCATCACTTGGAAACTTTGGGGACCAAGAAAACGTGAATACATGTCCAACAGGCCATTTTGCATCAAATACTTACCCATTATGGTAAACATGATACCATGTGGGTTTTTTTTTCCCCTCTACTCACTGGAGCATGAGATATTACTTAAAATAACAAAGAAACAAAAATCATCAAACAAAACCTTTTTTAAAAAGTCTGATTTCACATGAACTAAATTAACATTGATCATCAAAGACAGATTAATTGTTAAGATTGCCGCTCATTTACTTTTTGTAAAGAAGGAAGAATTATAAACATGAATCAACTCTAATCTGATAAAGACCCAGAAGTAAAGCAAAGGATGAATGAAAGTGTATGAAAAGGTACAGTAAGTTACTACAGAGGTAACAAATGAGTCCACTAACACTGCATTATTATTATAGAGGAAAAGTCTGTCTGTCTGTCTCATACACATACACATACACATATGCATGCACATATACACAAAGAACATGATTTTAAATAAATATTGTTATAGATTTATTGACATGGAGGAGAGTTACTTTGATATCTTTAAGATTGTTCATTTATTGAGCATTCACTATGCTGAACACTTGTCTTACACAAAAAGGTAGTTACCCCTGTCCTGGAAAAACTTAACACTTTTCATATAAAACAGCTCATGTGTACAGAGTGCAGGTTGTTGACAGGTAAAATTTATCAAGAAAAGCAGCTTATTCCCATAACTCATACTTGAGGACATAATCTGGTATAATAAATGGGTTTGAGTTTGCTGGGGAAATTGCTGTAAAAGATGAGAACTATGGGACTGGAAGATTTTGTGAACTGGATGAATGGAACACTCGAGGAGCAGATGTAAGAGCAGAGGTCAAAGTGTTCTGAAGAAGCAGCAAATCAACTATGACAGTGTCCTGGAGAATAGAATTCAGGTTCCTATAAACTGCAGAGAAATAGAAAGGTATAAATAGCATGGAACCTAATTTGCCATGTTTAGAGTTTGGGATTTTATTCCAAGACCCTAGTGAAAGCAACAGGGTAATCATATTTGCTGCTGCTGGGGATTACTCATGCAGCTCCTTGGTAGTTCAGTGAATAGATTAGACGTTGCAAACAAAGGGAGGTCTAAACCCTTCAGAAAGTGTCTTGCAGTTTCTTTCTAACACTGTTCATAAAAATAACTATGCTTTATGGAGTGATGAATTTTTGGTGTGTGAATTTTTACGGTAATTAATCCACACATTGCTGTTCTTTGTCATTCTTTTCTCCTTTACATTCATCTATATTATTCCATTTTAAAAATATGAAATCAGAAAACTGATATTTTACTTTATAATGAAGATGTAGAAATGGAGTCTAGCTCAAGGCTAGACTGAACAAGGCCTTGGGTTTGATTTTTCACCACTATAACGAAAGCAATTTTTTTATTACTTCTTAGCCGGCTTGTTTATTTTTTATTAAATAATTTATTAACATTGATTTTTATAACATATTTCAAATGGCATGTTTAACAAACAAGTATTCAAGAAGGGAATCTCTATATACAATTACTGGCAATTAGATTTTAGAATATAATCAAAATTAGGCTGAGGGTTTGTATGTCATAGATGCATATTAATCTACATAATAAAACATTATGTCTATAGAGTCATAAGTTTTATGTGTATGTAGTTTTGTTTATATATCCAGTACCATGTCCATAGCATTGGGTATGCAAATATTGAGTCCTCGCTCTTGCACTGTTTGGATCTAATAGCCACATATTAAGGATATCATGCGCCTTTTGTTCCTTTGATGTGACTTGTCTCACTCAACATGATTCGCTCTAGATTCATCCACTTCTCAGCGAACGCCATTATTTTATCTTGTCTGTTGGCTATAAAGAATTCCATTATATATATATATACATATATATATATATCACATTTTCTGTATCCTTTCATCTGCAGTAGGGCATCTGGATTGTTCCCATTGCCTGGCTATTGTGAATAGTGCAGAGATGAACATAGCTGAGTAGGTGTCCTTATCATATCTTGGGATGATGTTCAGGGTAGATGTCCAGAAGTGGTATGGCGGGATAGAAGGGAAGGTCAATTTTCAGTTCTTTAAGAAACCTCCACACTGCTTTCCAGAATGGCTGAACTAGTTTACAATCCCACCAGAAGTGTAGGGTTGCTTTTTCTCCACAACCCCACCAGCAAATCTCATTGTCTGAGTTCAAATCTTGGCCATTCTTGTTGGGGTAAGGTGGTATTTTAGGGTTGTTTTTATTTGCATTTTCTTTATTACCATGGATAATGAACATTTTCTGATATGCTTTTCTGCTGTTTTAATCTCTTCTTCTGATAAGTATTTCTTTAGTTCCCTTGTCCATTTAGTGAATGGTTTGTTGGGTTTGGGAGGCGATTAGTTTCTTGAGTTCCCTGTAGATACTGGATATTAAGCATTTGTTTGATGTATTATTAGTAAATATCTTTTCCCAGTTGGTTGGCTGTCTCTCTGCCTTTGGGACTATGCTGTTATCTGGGCAGAAACCTTTTATTTTTAGGGAGTCCCATCTATTGAGTCTCCAATCTGTTGTGACCCTGGGATTCTGTTCAGGAATCTTTTGCCTGAGCCTATGAGTTCCAATGCCTCTTCTAATCTATCATGTAACAGTTTCAGGGTTTCTGGTCTGACATTGAGGTCTCTGATCCATTTTGAGTTAATGTTTGTGCATGATGAAAGGCTAGGATCAATTTTTAGTTTTCTTCATGTGGCTGCCCAGTTTTGCCAGCACCAATAATTGAATAAACTGTGTTTGTTCCACCTTATATCTTTGGCTCCTTTGTCAATTACAGGTTGATTATAGGTATGTGGTTCTATTTCTGGATCTTCTATTCTGTTCCATTGACATTCTGGTCTATTTGTGTGCCAATACCATGTGGTTTTTGTTATTATGGCCCTTTAGTAGAATATGTAGTCTGGTATTGTAATACCACGTGTTTTGCTCTTTTTGCCTAGAATTGTTTGGCTATTCTAGGTCTTTTCTTGTTCCAGATGAACCTTTGCATTGCATCTTCTACTTCAGTAAAGAATGTCTTTGGCATTTTGATGGGGATTGCATTGAATTTGTATATCAATTTTGGCAATATGGCCATTTTCACTATACTGGTTCTCCCTACCCATGAGCATGGGATGTCTTTCCATTTCCTAGTGTGCTCTTTAATTTCTTTTGTTAGACTTTTATACTTTTTTTTAAATAATTACATCTTTGGTTGAGTTAATTCCTATGTATTTTATTCTTTTGGGGGCTATTGCAAATGGGATCATTTTCTTGATTTGGCCTTCTGTTTATGTATTGTTAGTGTACAAGAAGGCTACTGATTTTGATGTTTAATTTTGTATCCTGCCACTTTGCTAAAGTAGTTTATTAAATCTAGGAGTTTGGGAGTGGAGCTTATTGGGTCATACAAGTAGAAGATCATGTCATCTTCGAATAGGGATAGTTTCATTTCTTCTTTCCCTATGTGGATCCCTCCCTTTGATGTCCTTCTCTTCCCTTATTGCTCTGTTTAAGGGTTCCTGCAGAATACTTAAGAGAAGTGGAAAGACTGGGCATCCCTGTCTAGTTCCTGATTTTAAGGTAAATGGTTCCAGTCTTTCACCATTTAGTATAATACTACTGTAGGTTTATCATATATGGCTTTAATTATTTTAAGGAATGTACCTCTTATTCCTATTTTTTCTAGTGCTTTCAACATGAATGGGTGTTGTAGTTTGCCAAATGCCTTCTCTGCTTCCAGAGAAATTATCATACAATTCATAGCCTTAGCTCTATTGATATGATGTATTACATTGATTGGTTTGTGAATGTTAAACCAGCCTTGCATCTGTGGGATGAAGCCTGCTTGATTGTACTGTATAAATTTTTTTTAAATTTTTTTCTAGATTCTTTTGGCTAGTATTTTATTGAGGAATTTTGTGTCTGTGTTCATTAAAGAGACAGTTCTGTAGTTTTCTTTTTTTGTTGGTTCTTTCCCTGGTTTGGGATGAGAGTAATATTAGCTTTATAAAATGAGTTTGGTATTGCTCCTTCTTCTATTTCTCAGAAGAGTTTCAAGAGTATAGGTGATACTTCATCTTTAAACGTATTGTAGAATTCTGCAGTGAAAACATCTGGACCTGGGCTAATTTTGGTTGGCATTTCCCTGATTGCTTCCGCATTTTCATTGTATGAAATTGGTTTGTTTACCTTGTCATTTTTCATTGCAGGTAGCCTGTATTTATTTAAGAAGTCATCCATTTCTACTAGATTTTCTTGTTTCTTTGAATATAGGCCCTGGTAGTACTTATTCATAATGGACTGAATTTCTTGGATATTGGTTGTGATTGTTCCTATGGGGTCTCTAATCTTGTTTATTTGAGGCTCCCCTCTCCTTTTTTTGATTAATCTTGCCAGGGGTCTGTCAATTTTGTTGACTCTTACAAAGAACCAACTTTTTGATTTATTAATTTTGTGTATAGTGGATCTTATTTCAATCTCTGATATTTCTGATTTCATTTTTGTTATTTCTGTCCTAGTTTTTTAGAATTAACATTTTCTTGCTCCTCTAGCTGTTTCAGTTTCTTTTTTAGGTTATTTATCCTCTTCTTTTGTCTTTTTAATATGCACTCCTAGTGCGATAAATTTGCCCCTTAGAAATACCTTTGCTGTTTCCCATAAATTCCTTTGTGATGTCTCATGATTGTCATTACATTCAAGAAAGTTTTGAATTTCTTCTCTGATCTGATCTGTAACCCAGGAGTTATTCAGAAGGGTGTTGCTCAGCTTCCAAGTGTTTGAATGTTTTTTGACGTTTACTACAATGTTCAGAACTAGTCTGACTCCTACTCTGTGATCAGGTAGAATGCGTGGGATTATATCAGTCCTCTTGTATCTGCTTGTTTTCTGTATAAATTATTATATGATCTGTTTTGGAGTGTGTTCCATGTGCTGCTGAGAAAAATGTATAAAGTTTCACCATTGGATGGAAGACTCTATGTATATCTGTTAAGCCCAGCTGGGCTAAGGTGTTGTTTAAGTTGATGGTGTCTTTGTTAATCTTTTGTTGAATTGACCTGTCATTTGATGAGAGTGGTGTATTGAAGTCTCCTACTATGATTGTGTGTGAGCCTATCTTGTTCTGTAATTCTAAGAGAGTTTTCTTGATGAATTTGGGTGTTCCTGTGCTGGGAGAGTAAATATTTATAACTGTAATATTGTGGGTTTGGATTGTACCCTTTACTAATATGTACTGATTTTACTGAGAAGTTAATTTCATCAGAGATTATGATTGCTACTCCTGTTTTTTTGCACGGTGGGTTGGAGTGGAAAATTCTTTTCCATCCTTCTACTTGGAGTTTGTTTCTGTCTTTGGCAGTGGGTCTCTTGGAGGCAACATATGGATAGGTCTTGTTTCTTAATCCAGTCTGCTGCTCTGTGTCTTTTGATTGGATTGTTCAGCCCGGTCACATTTAGGGAAATTATGGAGACATGGTCAGTGTCCTTTGTCAATATTTATTTTTACTTCTGAGTTTCTTTCTCTCACTTTTTTTCCCTTTTGTGTTTAGTGATTTATAGGTGATTGCTTCTTGATGGGGGTTCTTGCTGTTTTGCAATTTGTTATTGATTATTTAATATTTTTGTAATGCTGGTTTAGTGTGCATGTATTCCTAGAGCTTCTCTTTGGAATTTAATATTCTTGTTTCTTCCTCAAATGTAAATGCTAGTTTTGCTGGATATATCAGTCTGGGTTGGCAGTTGTTGGTCTTCAGGGAATGAATGGTATTTTTCCATGCTTTTCTTGCACTTAGGGTTTGCGTGGAGAGGTTTTCAGTTATTCTAATTTTTTCCCCTTGTAATATAGCTCTTTGTTTTTTGCTGCATTTAAGATCAGCTTCTTGGTATTTGGGTCTAGTGTTACTATGCTGTGTCTAGACAAGTTCCTTCTAGGATCTTGCCTGCTTGGAGTTCTGAAGCCTTCAATAATGTGGGTATTTTCCCTTTTGAGGTTGGGGAAGTTCTCTGCTATCATTTTGGTGAATAAGGATTGCATTCCTTTTATTGATATACTCTGCTTCATTGATCCCTATTATACAAAGATTAGATTTTTTTGGCTTCATCTGCCAGGTCCTGGAGTTCTCTTTGGTGAATTCTGACTGATTTCTCCAGACTGATGATTCTCTGTTCTCACTCTTGTGTCTTATGTTCCGTTCCTATTCTTCATCCCAATCTGTTGCTTAATGCTTCCATTTTTGCTTGAATTGTGGACACTGAGCTGATCATTTCTTCTGAGAGGAGATTTATCTTTTCTTTCATTTCTCTTTTGAATTTGAGGAGCTCCTTGGTTATTTCCTTCTGTGTTCCTGGAATTGTTTTTAGAATTCTACTTTAATCTCTTTAGTCATGTCCATAATCATCTCCTTGAATAGAGTCATGTTTTGTGTCTCTTCAGGTGTCATTTCTTGCGATGGTGACATCTCTCTTGTCCCTTCACTCATGTTTTCTTTTGGGCTTTGTGTGGGACTTTGATTGTCTATGTATGTCTTATTTCATTATTGCACTTTCAGAGGCATTGAGGACTGTTGTCATATGTTTGCTCTGTTGTCTGTAGGTGGCGGTCTTTACTTGGTTTGGGACTGGTGGTTCTGGGAATCTGTGTATATGTGTGGTTCTCAGCCAATTAGTTCAGCCTCTGACTAGGTCAGAGTTTGCAGCTTTTACAGGTGTGTCGGCATGTTCCCAGAGGCTGTGTGCCCCTCCACAGCTAGCTCTCAGCCCAACCAGTGACCCTTCAGTGGGCCATGGGATGGAGTTGTGCATTTTGGTCTCAGGTAGCCCAGTGGATGGCTAATTTTCCTACCCTGTTCCTAGGGGCAGGGCCCAGCTGAGGGCCTGGGGTTTGGGAGTTTCTGTGAGCTCTCAGCTAAACCAGCAAGGTTCCTGCCCTGTTCCCAGGGGCAGGACCCAGCTAAGGACAGGGGCTCTTAGGGCGGAGCTGAGCCTTTCTGGCTCTCAGAGGGCCAGCTTGGCCCCTGCTGCTCTCCCCTTCAGTTCCCTGCTGTGTTTCTGCTGCTTTGCCCGAGAGTCTATCTATGACTCCTTGGTGGGGGGGCTTGGTGCTGTCTTGCTGGAGGCTCCCAGTAGGAGGGTACTCACTTAGGTTTGGGTTAGTCAGGTGCTGGCTCACAGATTCATACACATCTCCTCCTGCTGTTGGAAGGCAGGGTCTCAGCACCCCTCAGTCTCCAGTTTCAGTGGCCTGGGAGAGGAGGCTGTTGGGCAGGTGGGAGCAGACATACCTCTGCCACTTTTGGTGGCGTGCTGGGTCTTAGTGCCCGCCTGCCTGTCAGTCTCCAGTCAATGGCCTGGGGAGGGGGCTGTTGGGAGGAGGGACAGGATTCTGAATTCCTTGCCCCCCCCTCCCGTGCACCTGCCAGTCTTTCTTTGTCGGAGTGGGAGGGGTCTGGGTTAAGTTCTGTAGCTTGTCAGCAGCTCTGATTTCCTAGTGGGTTTTGGGGAACCCGCTGGACTACTTACTCATCAGGGTTTGGCTGTGATCTGCTCTCTGGTGTTAGAGGGTCGTTTGCTTCCCTTCTGGACTCTGCTGCTGTCTGTGCTGCCCTCACACATCTCTGAGCGACCCCTGCATCTAGATTCAGAAATAACAATTTTTAAAAAACCAGGATTTAAATTTTTTTTCATGTAAAAGATAATTTTTCATTGTTCTTAGTCTTGGGTTGTTTTGTTGTACTTGTTCTGTACTGTTTTTGTCTTCCTTCTCTGATTTTATTTTTTATTACATTTTAATTGTATGATGTAAGAGAATTTGTTATGACATTTCAATACAAACAAATAATGTTCTTTGATCATTATAAGTTATAAGTTGTAAAATATTTATAGGAGTCTAGGAGAATGCAAGCAATGATAAAATAAAGACATGCATAGCTTTGAAGAATGTGTGTGGAAAAAAGTGGAAAATAGAAAAAGAAATGTTCTTTAGTTAATTTTTAAAATTTCTTCGTCAATTTTAAGAAAGAAGAACTTGAAAATAAATGTGCTGTTTTTTAGGTTTGTGTAAGAGGAGCACAATCATTAAGGTAGAATATAAATAATCTCTTGGGTCATTCACCTCAAGATTATTGTAGAAAATCAGAAAAATGCTGAGAAGAAAACTGGGGGAAAAATCCATATATAACTTTACTACTGAACATGACTGTTTTTCAGTGTAATAATGCATGCATCTTAACATAGCTGTAATGATTTTTATTTATATGTATAAATATTTTGTTCCTTTGATATAATTACATATCTAATTATTTATTGTTTACAAACTAAATCTTATTCATTAAATATTTGTAATAAAAATATGCCATACCACATCTCACCTTGTCTGTCTGTCTCTCTTTCTCTAGCAGTTTGAACTGAGTGCCTGGGCACTGTCCCTCAAAACTGGCTTTCTACTTTTGAACTATAGCTCAACTCCTGGAATTTTAGTGTACAATTGGAGATAAGCCTCTCATAGTTGCTTCTTTCCAGGCTGGCTTCTAAACAGAATCCTCAGAACTCAGCCTGCTCAGAATCCAGCGTTATAGGCCTGACTCTTCAGCTCTCATTTTTTTCCCCTCTTCCTAACACCTGGATTATCTCCATATTGTTTTCAGTATCATTCAAGTGTAATTTTTGAAAAGAACTAAGTTCATCTAGCTCAAAATCTAAAATTTATAGATGAATATTTAACATTTTTTTCATTCTCTGATATCAACTACATTGTCCATGGTGTCTAAGTCATCTCTGAAGTCAACACTCATCAGTGGACAGGAGATTTGTACAACTTTTGCTTTCCAATTCATGGCCCATGTGTCCTGAGTGAGATCTAATGGTGATCTTAAGCTGCTTTTACCCCAAATTTGTTGTTTTTGTGGTTGTCTGGTTTCTTTTAGGTAACATACAAAGGAGATGTTTTCAGCTACCACATTGAGGCATCACCCTCTGCTACCACCAACTTTGCAATGGCTCTTGCTGCTCTACCAAAATAGCTGGAATGTGCAACAAACATTATTCATTTGGGCCATACATTTGACCCCTATTGATCATGAAACTGGGAAAAGCAGGTATAGGTATACATACTCCTCAAGCAAGGTAGAACTTCAGTTCCACTAACTATTTCCAGACATGTCTCCTTTCATCAACTTTGCTTTTATTTCCTGAATTAATAACGGTTTGCTTCTTCAAAAGATCAAAAAAGTTCAACCTGATTGTATAGGACACAATAAATAAAGAAGATCACATAGACTGCTAAATTCACCCTGTGATACTGACAGGTCTTTCTCAATATGCTGCATTGTAAGGGGAATTAGTGTTGATTACCTCATTAACCTGAACGTTAATTATGGTTCTGTGGTGGTGCCTCTCTTGATTTCTTTTATTTTTGTTTGTTTTCCTAATAAGCCCACCAGATTTGCAGAAGATAAAACTTCAGTATGTTCTAAGGAATATGTCGATGAATTGCAAATTTCATTTTATATTTTTCATTTCCTTTATACCAAAGGATACAAATAGGAGACATTTTATTTTTGGAGGACTTACTATTTAATTAATATTTTATTGTATCTAAGAGTAACAAAAATAATAAACTGAGTGCCACCCTTGGAGCCTTTATTTAAATCTTTACCTTGTATTCATATGTCATTCACAGAATGTAAATAGCATCTTTAAAGCTTTGCCTGACTTGATTCACACATTGCAAAGTGACTGCTTAAAAGATATTGATCAACTAAATGAAAATATTTTAAGGATCAGAAATGAAATTGGAGAGAGACTAGCCAGGCTTGATATAGGCTTCACAAGGATGGCTAAGCACAAGGCCTTTAATGTGGAGTTACTTCACATAGCTCTCCTGAACTCTCAGCATTATTCAGTTTAACACATCTCCATGTTCTAATCAATCCATAGGAGAAACTCTAAAGAAATCAAATGTTCGCAAATTCCACAAAGACTGAAGATGCCACTTGATGGCATGTATTTTGTGACAAATCAAGATTTCTTATCAGTCCAGGAAGCCGTTCACTGCACATACATTGCTATTCATGTGTTGGTACTTAATGATTTAATCTTTATTACTAGGAGAAAAGATTCCATTTGTTTAAATGTAGGTTATTTGTGATGCTAAATACAATGTAATTGATGTAATTTAAAAGTTCCAGGGATAATGTCATGATTAATTCATCTGTAAACAATCTGGCATCTCTCATTTTATTGAGGCAGGCAAAGTTTTTAACTAGCTGAAATGTGGGTAAGAACATTTATGACAACAATTATCATCTTAAAATATAATGCAGTATGAAAGATGAATTTCCTGCAGGGCATTTTGCATTTGCTGTAAGGTCTTAAGAGCTGTAATTCCAAGTGATTCATTATCTCTGTGTGAAAGAATCATGTCTTTGGGCTGAATAAGGTTTTAGAATTTTATGAAAGAGGTTACTGGGTGTATTTCAAGGGTCAACTTCTTGAGAATTTCATTGCCCCTGTGCGTCTATTCCCTCACTGACTCATTTATCCAGCCATTCAATAAACATCATGAAGTGCCTTTCAAAGAATACATACTTTGGGGAAAAAAAGACAATCTGTCCTTTCTGCATCAAAAATATCTTAAGGGCTGCTCTGGAGCTATAGCTCAAGGGGTAGAGCAAAGACAGACAAGTGCAAGTCTGTGGATTTGATCCCTAGCACTCTTCCAAAACAACCACTATAAAAAACAAACCAACAAACAACTCTAAAGTATTAAAGAAGATACTTGAAGTATGATACAAGTAATATATGACATAGAATAAGAAAAATACCTTGGGATATACACTGGCAGGGGACATTTGAGCCAGGTGATAAATTTAGGGTCCAAAGAGAAAATATTGAAGATTGACAGTATTGTTTCTTCATGTAACTTAGTGAATTAATTTTCATAGATGCATGTGAATTCATTGACACTTCATTATTCTCTAATACACGCATTGTGGAGCTGTTTTACAGATGATACAGTTTCCTCCAAATGATATTGTGAACTCTTCAAATACATGCCTGCCTGTATGACTACCAGGGTAAGGAAATGGTAGGAGGATTAAATTCAAATTCTGTACTTGTGGAAAAAGAGCAAAAGTGAAACAGAATCATGTATCAGAAAATAGGCCAGACAGATGGACATTGGGATTTTTGCTTTTACTTTATATTTGGTAAGAGATGAGTTAGATGTTTATTTTATATAACAAATATGATTTGGGGGCCGGGAGTTTGGCCTAGTGGTAGAGTGCTTGCCTAGCATTCACGAATATCCGGGTTCGATTCCTCGGTACCACATACATAGAAAAAAGCTGGAAGTGGTGCTGAAGCTCAAGTGGTAGAGCTCTAGCCTTGAGAAAAAAGTCAAAAGACAGTGCTCAGGCCCTGAGCCCAAGCCCAGGACTGGCAAAAAAAACAAAACAAAAAAAAAAAAAAAAAACAAAAAAACCAAATATGATTTGAATTTTTTGCTAGTCCTGGAGCTTGAACTCAGGGCCTGGTCACTGTCCTTGGACTTTTTTCTCAAGTCTAGTGCTGTACCACTTGAGCCACACCACCACCTCTAGCTTTTCCATGTATGTGATACTGAGGAATTGAACCCTGTTCTTCATGCATGCTAGAGAAATATTCTACCATTAGGCCAAACTCTCAGCTCCCTAAGTTTTTTTAAAATTATTATGGGATATGGATTGTTTTATGACATGTGAAAGGGTATCAATATATGTGAATTAATTCACTTTCTATCTGGCAAATATCATGTAACCCTTTTATTAATTACAAAAAAAATAAGTAAATACATACAGGGAAAGTTGCTCAAGATTATACCATTATGAGTACAAGAGTCAGTATTTTAACTTAGCCAGGCTTCCGATTTTCTAGTCCTCCATTCTGTAAATGTGCAGATTTTGGTTTTGAGGATTTATCAATAAGGACATAGGGTAGTAAATTAAAGATACCATTTTTGAGTTTATTTTTTCTTGCATTGTAACTGAAGCAATCCTTTACTTCAGTACTGTAGAACCCCACTGATTTAATTATAAAACATGAAATCTATGTTATATAATAAGTTCCTATAGCAATTTATCTATAATATTAAACAGAGATGCCATTAGTATAAGGCAATTGCTTTCAACATGTAAGAATTCCAGGACTGGAGGAAAAATAATGCAAACATTTTGAAATAGGCATTTAGAACAAAAAATGAGACAATGTAATGGAGATTCAACTAGAGACTAGCAAAAGGCATGTTAATAAACTATGAAAATTGACTCAGTCTGAATATCAGAAGTTGGCTTTGCACCAACTATGGACTTTATATTCTGACTTTTAATCGTAAGAGTCAATAAAGCAGGAAGGTGTGTGTGTGTGTCTGTGTGTGAAACTATGTGTCAGGGGATAAGAAAGCAAATGATCCTGTCTACTCAGGGTTACTGAAGGGAAAGGCAATAAAACAGATGGATAAGGGACCAATTGGAATTTTAGGAATATATATTTACATAGTTTTGTACAGTTCAGTAATAATCCAGATAAATTGCCTGGGCCAGATGGTTGGTTTATCCATCCATGTGGTGTGCCTTTTTGTATGCAAATGAAATGTCTATGTATCAAGAGAGCTTTGGGAAGAATCCAAATGTGAAACAGCCAACCCACCTAAACAAAGTGATGAATTTAGGACCAGAGATGAATTATTGGAGTTTGGCAATACTGTTTCTTAATATGTCTTAATGATTTAATTTTAACAAGTGAATGTGAACTCACTGGCCACTTAATTATTTTCCAATAGACGCATTATTGAGTAGTCATTTTGCATAACTATGTTGCAGAGCTAGTCCATAGCACTGAAGTTTGCTTCAACTTTTGCTTTTGTCATTTCAATTTTAATTTCTTAAAAAATTACCCCTGTGTGAAATTAAAAAGGCCATAAGTGGTTGATTGTAAATTTTTACAATAGCCTCAAGGAAATTCCTATTCCCTGAGATGAGAAAGAAAGCACAGGTGACCATAAGAATGAGAAGCAGTTGTATACATCATAATTATGCTAATACCTTAATTTAACAAAGATAGTTAATATTCCAATACTACACTTTCTGTCACCAAAGTAAAAAGTGTGTGGCCAAGGCATCTAGGATTAAGAACTAAAGGAAAACATGAAAGAGAAAGAAAGATATGGTTAAATAGTATAAATATCAACACTGTTAAAGATTTCTTTACTAATCCAGGTGCTGGTGTCTGACACCTGTAATCCTACCTACTTGGGAGGCTGAGATCTGAGGACTGTGATTCAAAGCCCAGACCTGGAAGAGATGAGACTCTTATTTCTAGTTAACCACCAGGAAACTGGAAGTGGCACTGTAGCTAAAAGTGGCAGAGCACTAGCTTGGAGCAAAAAGAGTTCAGGGACAGCAAGCAGGTTTAGAGTTCAAGCCCGGCAACCACCACTACCATCAACAAAAGAGTCATATATTAAGAGAATTGGCTAGAGGCCAGGAGTTTGGCCTAGTGGTAGAATGCTTGCCTAGCATGCACAAAGACCGTGGTTTGATTCCTTGATACCACATACATAGAAAAAAGCCAGAAGTGGTGCTGTGGCTCAAGTGGTAGAATTTTAGCCTTGAGGAAGCCCAAGGACAGTGCTTAGGTCTTGAGCTCAAGGCCCAAGACTGGAAAAAATAGTTGGCAAAGGTCCATGACTTAGACAGTAAGAAGTGTATGGTATTCTCTTTGATATTGAAAGAATAGGTTGACTTGTCCAATCACTTTGGTAAATTCTCCCTTACTTTTTCTAATACATTCCATAGAGGTAAGCATGTGACCTAACTTTAACCTATTACATTATTGTATCTCTCTAGAGAAATAATTGGTTTAAGCTATAGTCATGAGACCAAAACAGGTTAAATCAAGTTTTCCTGCAGGTTTGTAATTTGAATATTCATGGAAAGAAATTCTTTTTACCCCCCAGGTTGTTAAATTGATATGCTGCTAGTAATAAGGCTTGGTCTTGTAGGTGTAACCTATTACTAATTCTATTAAGATGAAAAAGAAAAGGAAAAAAATATGAGAAACAAATGAGGGAGAGTCTCCTTTTTTGGATTCAAGAATCTCTTTATGTTGCTTCAAATCTGCAACCTGCACTTGAAATCATACTTTCTGACTTAGTGTGATCTGACAGCCCTATATTTCCACATTGCTCTTATCCCAGACATTCAATAGTATACAAGTTTGTAAAGCAATTAAAGCTTGATAAATCTAATAATAGATGGTGGTGCTCAAACCACCTTCAGAACTCAGGAATTGATTTCCCTCATTTTTCACAATTAGTATAAACCTCAGACTCTCCTAGAAGAGGTTTAAAATGGGGCAAAACCTAGATACATAAGTTCATATAAGATGATGTTAAATGAAAGGACCTCCAGGATATAGAAACAAGACCCACATAATATGCGATTGTTGTTCTTAATGTACTAGGTTATTTCTCAACTCTTTTGTTGTCCCTTGGTTATCTCATATTGTTACAGTATCTTACCTTGTTATCTATGTATTGTATATATGTTTATTTGTTTATTTGAAATAGGATAGGGAAGGGGGAAAAACAAGATAAGGGGAGGGGAGAGGGGGGAGGGAAATGCAGACAAAAACATGAGAAAGGGTAGCAATGTTTGTGAAGTAATGCACCTTCTACTGGCAAATATAATGAAACCATTATATTAATTACAGTAAAAATATATTAAAATAAGAAAATTCATACTGGGATGGAAAGTAGGAGAAAATCATGGGAAGGGGAAACAATGTGCAAGAGGTAGTATACTCACTACCTCAAGAATGTAACTGTTGCCCCATTTAAAAAAGCAAAAAGAAAGAAGGAATGAAAGGAAGGAAGGAAGGAAGAAAGGAAAGCAGGAAGGAAGGAAAGAAAGAAGTAAGGAAAGAAAGAAGTAAGGAAGGAAAGAAGGAAGGAAGGAAGGAAAGAAAGAAGAAAGGAAGAAAGAAAGAAAGAAAGAAAGAGAGAAAAGTAATAATAAAAATAATTTGAAAATTGGATTGTTCTGCTATTTGGTAGAATCTATACGAAAGTGATGTGTTAGAGACATGATGGACATGTTTTCAATGAGGTTATTTAGAGGAAAATGAAAGTAGAAGTTGATACATCTTGTTAGTAAAAGTGTCTATACTGGTATGTACATGGTACATTCTGAGGGGGGAAATACCATTGTACTATGAATGAGTGAAATATGAGGTGAATTGGGGGTCCTATAATGAAGCCTGTGAAGCACCTTGTGCACATGAAACATTACATCATATGAAAATGAAATGATCTGGTGTGTGTGGAAAGTTTTATTTATGTTTTAGCTAATTTGATTAATATGGAAAGTCAGAATTACAAAACAGACTCCATTTCAGAAACAGCACAACCTATCTCAAGAGATAACTTTCACTTTTGAGGATGTCTATGTAATAGAACTGTCATTTAGTGGTGATCATTGCAATTTCAACTATAATCACAGAGATAGTCGAAGACAGGAGGACACAGATATGACTAGAAATTCTACCATAAGGTCTATCAATTAATTTCCACTTGGTGGCAGCAATTTGTTTTTCAGAAAGGTTTTTCACAACACAACCCCACACTCCTTCCTCCACCTAAGCTTGCCTAAAATTGCCATTGCTCCCTTCTTGGCCTTGGCAGGGGATGTGGGATCACAGATGTGTGTCACTGTGCCTGTGTGTTGTAGCTTTCCGAATGCAAATGTGTGCTGTTTGTACTAAATTTAATTATTTCTGGAATTTTAAGAATCAATTTGCAAATTGGTATTGTCAACTTGTGGGTTTCTAGGGAACACCTTATTGTTATAATCTCATTATGTAGATGAATGCATATCATTGATATTCGATATTTAGACTTGTATAAAACTCTTGACTAACCTGTGGGACACAGCTTAGGATTTTCAATTAATGGAAATGGTGAGCTGAACTTTGAAAGGAAATGTTTTGATGACCTGTGCTCCATAGCATGTACAGATTGATAATTGACTGACATCTTCCACCTGGTTAGATAAGGCAGATTTGAAATGCTAGATAGAATTTACTATTATTTTTTTTGCCCTGAAGTTTTTTTTCCCTCAACCATTTTGTGCCACAAGTCTACTTCCAGATTTTGAGTGGTTAATTAGAAAAGTGTCTTCTGCCTTGGCTGTCTTCAAACTGAGATCCTCAGATCTCAGCCTCCTTAGTACCTAGGGGGCTACTTGGGCTCAGGTATATAGCAATGTTCTACTCCACTGCATTTAACAAGCTGTACACAGGTATCTCTATTGGCACAAATGCACTGAATAGTTCAATGACAGCTGACCTTCACATAAACTATACACTATTGATAGCAGGTACCATATGCTATATCCTAATTAATATAAACCATAATTAGAACATACTATGACAAGTAGAAAATGCTGCATGAATATTTCTGAGTAAATGAATGAACACCAAACAACATATGGAGGTGTATATTTAGAAATCATGCTAGTAATACTATTCTCTTTCAGTGGATTTCAAGTAAATATTTATCAAAGTTAGTAAAGCAGAAAAAGAAAAGAAGTAACCATGTTAAAATCTTAGCAATACCACAAATGAATGATACAGAGAATGTATGTAGTCAGAAGTAGTGTTAACTGGTTTCCAAACAAGGTAAAAAACAATGTGCAAGGAACACATTGTATCTCAAAGGATAAAACAATAAGATCAAACCACTCTCTTCTGCATTAAAAATACCATTTGCATTTCAATGACATAATACTCTAAAGTACATGTTTTCCTAAGTTTGTTAGATAAGCCACATGTGCTCTGTTTCAAATCACACAGTAATAAAAGTGACTTAGCTTTTTGACAGATTTGCATAATTCCCTAAGTGGACTACCACTGACTCCCCTGAAGAAAAGTGTACAGACTTGCCATGTAAAAATAATGCTTCTCAAATCCAACTTCCTATGTGGACTGTGTTATTTTTTATACGAGAATAATTTTTAGCTGTTTTCTTCTTGTTCCCAGGTGTCTTTCTAATTCCTTTGTATTTTTTTATGTGGGAGTGTTCAATTTTCTCAAGACCCTTTAAAAATCATTCAAGCTTTTCTACCCATTTCACTTGTTAAAGTTGCCCCAGTTTTCTCTTGGTCTCATTTTTTTCCATATATTTTATTGTAATTAATAGAAGGATTGTATTATATTCACAAGATAGAAGGTGCATTACTTCACAAACATTAATAACCTTTTTCATGTTTTTTCCCCATTTCCCTCCTCCCCACCCCGCCCCAAATTTTGTTTCCCCCCTTCCCTATACTATTTCAAATAACCAAATAAACATATATACAATATATCAGATAGCAAGGTAAAATCATTCTCTTTTTATTTCATCCTTCTCCTTTTTCCAGCTCTCTTAAATAAATTGTATTACTATTTGTTCTTCCTACCAAACAGCCTTTTCAGGAAACTCAGTTATGAAATTACTGAACAGT
Source organism: Megascapheus bottae (assembly GCF_031878675.1). NCBI lineage: Eukaryota > Metazoa > Chordata > Mammalia > Rodentia > Geomyidae > Megascapheus > Megascapheus bottae. The sequence continues at coordinate 8,784,795 of NC_143511.1, read as the reverse complement.
GGAAGGTGTTTTTTTTTTTACTAGAGCATAATATTTTAAACAAAATTTATTATGCTGGCCAAATGAAACAACAGATTTGTTATATTTTAGCAATACTTTAAATTAGTACAATGTATGACTACAATATCTCAGATCAATTCACATATTAACTCTTTCAATTTCTTAGTATACCATAGGCTTTGAACATTTATTTTCTATAACTTTTAATTTTCTTCTGGCTGGTCCTGATATATCTATCTTTTTAGGGATACGGATGGATTAGAATTGTTGTAAAAGAAGAGTGAAGAAAAAATATTCTATTCCAAAAATAGCTAGCCAGCCATGAAATTTTTAAGATATTTTTCTAAAGCATATCAAGAGTAAACTCCAGAGGTACTGGGGAGGATTCACCCCAATAAATTCTCTGTAGTAGCTTGAATGGACCTCCTCAGAAACACTCTGGCACTGTGTCTCACAAATATCACAGCTTACTAAGAGGTCTGAGGTTTAGCATATTTGCCTCAGTCTTCCTTCCTGTACTGCATGGGTAGAGCCATTTGTTCTAAGGAAGGACTTTGAAGGGGGGCAATTAGGGATTCCTCCTATGTGCATGGGGCATGTTTATTTGGTGACTCTAAAGATGGATCCAAAGAAGGCTTACAGAGCTGCAGAGAGATTAGCTTAGCCTTTAAGTCTCTACTAGATGGTAGCTAACTTGGGAGAAGTTGTGTGAATTAGGGCATTTCTCCAGGTAAGTAGAGTTGTAGTATGGTGAAGTGAACTTTAAGCCTGGCCGGAAGGAGTTAGGGAGTTCTGTGTAAATCCTAGCCTTGCTGGTCTCAGGCAGTGCAGAGATGGCCTGATGGTGAGCAAGAGGGTGAAGGATCACAGAAATCTTTAGTTCTAACCAATTCAGTACTTGGGAAAGATACACGTGCTCCAAACCATTTCAACCCAGCTGAGTCTGTCTTTAAATTTTTCTCTCTGTGAGGAAAATTAGATTTGTGTATGTGTATACAAGTATGGAGGAGTCTTGAAGAAGATTGAATCAGTTACCAATATGGTTGACGGATGGATTAGGTTTTTGCAAAATTAAATTTCTGTGTGAGTAAATTTATAGTTTTGCTCCAAAGATTCTGTCACAGAAAACAAATCATTTCATCATTATGAATATGAATTCACAATTTGTAGAAATAAGGGAGTCAGATAATGTAATTCTAAATGATGCTTTCTGTTTTCAGTGTATGTGTAATATATGTAGTCTGTCTCATTTATATGAGGCCATCGCCATCTCCTTGTTTTAATTTATTTTATGATAGAATTAAACTGATGTATTGAACTGACCTCTTTCAGCCATAATGATGATCAGAGTTATCAATCTTTGGGACAGCAACCAAGTCAAAGGATGCAAAGTTACAGCTGTTAAATAGAACAGAGATATAGAGTTGATGGAAACCAAGGTGGTCATTCTGTTCTGACTGTATGATACTTGAACCATCTGTACACAAATACAATCAAATGCAGTTCTTGGCTTTCCTCGTCTCCCCAACATGGCCACTAGGGTTAGGCCCTTTCTTTCTTCCTTCCTTCCTTTCTTCCTTTCTCCCTCTCCCTCTCCCTCTCCCTCTCCCTCTCCCTCTCCCTCTCCCTCTCCCTCTCCCTCTCCCTCTCCCTCTCCCTCTCCCTCTCCCTCTCCCTCTCCCTCTCCCTCTCTCTCTCTCTCTCTCTCTCTCTCTCTCTCTCTCTCTCTCTCTCTCTCTCTCTCTCTCTCCTCTCCTTTCTCCTTTCTTTTTTCTGTTTTGTGCTGGGGATTAAACTCATGGCCTAAGCTTTTTAATTCAAAGTTAACATTCTACTACTTGAATCACAACTCTGCTTATAGTTTTTTGGCGGGTAATAGGAGGTGAATCTCATAAACTTTCCTTTCTGGGGCTGGCATCAAATTGCAATTCTCAGATCTCAACCTCTTGAATATCTAGCTAGGATTACTGGTGTGAGCCCCTGGTGCGAAGTTCCTTAAAAGAAAAAGCAGCTGGATGTGGTGGCTCACACCCACAATCCTAGCAATTTAGGAGGCTGATATCTGATAATTGTGGTTCAAAGCCATTCCAGGAACTGAAGTCTGAGACACTCTTATCTCTAATTAATCACTAGAAAACCAGAAGTGGTGATGTGGCTCAAGAGGGAGGACAGTAGCCTTGAGATGAAGAGCTAAGGGACAAAGTCCAGGCCCAGGGGTAGGGTGGTAGCCTTGAGCTGAAGAGCTCCGGGACAGCACCCAGGTCCAGAGTGCAAGCACCACGATGGACTTAAAAAGAAAAAAAAGAAAAAAAAATTAATTCATGAAGTTTATGAGGGAAGACATAGCATAAAACAAAAATAATAGCATTCATAGCTTCTAATCATGTTATTCATTAATTCAGTTAATATCTTTGAATTTCTGAATAAAGACCTCTGATTTCCTGGCTTCTGCTATGGCCAGTTCCCACTGATTCATACCTGTAATACTAGCTACCTAAGGGCTTGAGTTCTGAGGACAATGGTTCAAAGTCAGCCCCAGCAGAAAAGTCTGTGACTCTTATCTCCAATGTACTGCCAAATGGCTATAGGTGGGGCTTAAGTGGTAGAGTGCTTGAACATGAAAGGTCAAGTACAGCACACAGCTCATGATTTCAAATCCCAGGATTGGCAAAATACGAAACAAAGTTATATTATTTATTACTTTCTCTGATTCTCCTGACCTATTTCTGCAGCTAAGATTTCTCCTTTTCTCCCATGATCCTCAGATATGTCTCTGTCGTAACCTATGTTCACTTACTAAGTACTAATGGATCCACGGACTGTTAAAAAAAAACAAAACTAGGAAGCTGGAATTATATTTCATGTAACCTATTACTACTAGAATTGGTGATTTCCTGAACTCTGAGTACTACAACAAACACTCCTGCAGGAATTCCTTAAAGTCAGAAATGGCCACTTAACTTTAGCAACTTTCTGTTGCACAAGATACTTCTCATTCAACACCTATCCCTCCTTTGCTATATTTTGTTCTACTTGTTATTTCTCTGCTTTATCCTTTCATATTTTCCTTACTTTATCTAGATATAATTTATTTAGATATATTTTTCCTTTATTTTTCAAGTAAACTTTTCCAGTGCTTGCAAATTGATTTGGGGACATGGTGAATAATAAAGATCAACATTTTATAATTAGCTAGCAAAGGTAGGAAATTACATATTAATTTACTTTTTGACCAAGTTGTTTCTTTTCAATTTTCCCTGAGAGCCATCCAATGATACCTACTACATTCATATTCAAAATAGCAAATTTAAGATTTCATCACACCCACTGTTATAATATACAGTGGATTTTGAATTCCAAATGGCAAAAGGAAGCAAGGTGAACAAATCTCCAATCTGCAGAACTTTTCTTCCATAACTGATCCAGAGGCAGAATATAAATCAGTTTTATTCCTCCCCTAGGAAAGCTAATATCACTTGCTCTGTATCTACTTTGGTCATATTCACTGGAATAAATAATAAGAAAGTGACTCTATTTGTAAAGGAGAATGGTCCAGAAAACCTTGAATAGAAATTTCAAATAACACGGTAGTTACAAACTGAGTGACTTATTTGTCACGGAATCAATAAAGCTATGTGGGAGAGGGGATGGCAGAAATGAGACAAAAAATGGTATAATACAACAATAGAATACACCTGGAAATGCTAAGAAATGAATTTGAAACCTATTTCAATTGCTTGAATGGAGTCTGTGTTCTGAATGATAAGAGAACCTATTGTAGGTTTTCTGAGTTATCTTTTGTAATTTCAGCCACAAGAACATCATATGAAACTGCCCAGTGGAGATTCTGCTGTGCTCTCAGTGTATTTTGAAACAGGACACAGGTTTAGAATTAGTGAAGTAATTGGTAAATATAAAGTTCCAGCATGACACATAATTTAATTTTCAGATGTTGAAATGGAAACAGGGTAGCTCAGAGCGTGCTGCCATCTTAACTAGCATTTCTTTGTGCACTACAGAGCAATTGCAGATAGACGATTATTTTCTTTCAAATTAAATAACTCTCTGATGCTGTTTTCTGAAAGGAGCCTGTTTCTGACAGTTGCTTCATGAATGCCCACTTTAGGAATGAGTGTTGTGATGGTATTCGAAATTCTGTAGACAGTTGATTTCCTTTCCAATTTATTTAGAGCAATTCTTATGAATGCAACCGTGGTTTTATAGCCTGGAATGTCATGTATGTAGAAGAAAGTAAAGACACTTGGAGATTGTAACATGTCAAACAGGGCAATGGTTACTACTTTCTTAGCAATACAGATTCCCCACATAACTCCTTAGCTTATCAAGGGTAAATAGGAAGACTATTTCTATTTTAGAAAAAAAATACATTTTCTATTTTAGGAAAAAGGAGTCTGATGGCATTCTTTCTCTGTAATCTATTTTGTAGAAGGACAGCAATGTACAGACCTTACTATATGTAAATATAGCACACCCCCCTTCTCTCTCTCCTCTCTTCTTTCTTCCTTCCTTCCGCCCCCTGTATCTTTACAAAGCATTACTGAACTCCATGAGTAAGTAGGATTTAATATAATTTGGTTAAGTGTAGATTAGCATTAGTATCCTTATTAGTATAATTACATGAAGGGAAAGAGAAAGAGGGAAGAAGAGAGAAAGAGAAAGGGGAGGAAAGGAGAGAATAATTAGAATGCCAAATTTGGTAATTTTTAACATCATTATCGTTTGTAAGAGTGACTAAGAATAATAAAGAGTCTCTCTGAGTGGAAAAGCCAATGGAAAAAAATATCACTAACTGAAACCTGCTTCTTTTCTTCAGTCCAGCTTGCTGGTTTGTGTAGCATTTTGGTTTAGCCTCTGGGGAAAATTTCACACATTTGCTCCCCAGGCACCATTCCTGAAGCATACTTCTTTCTCTCAGGAATGGTAAAATAACTAGCCTGTTGTAATCATTTCCTAATACATTTTTACAGTTTTTTATTCCTTTTCCAGATATGGAAATACATTTTTTCTAGGTTAAAGAAACCAATGCCGATTCATGATCTATTATATACATTGATAATTTCCACACACAGTTTTACCAGACCTGCTATGTTTTGGAACCAAGCCAAGAACCAACTCTATGCTTTTCCTTTCTTGTGTTTACAGTAAAAGTTTCAACTCTGTTCAACCATTTTAATTTCCTGGATGTCAGATCTCTCATAGATTATGACATTTTTATGTGTTGTAACGTTGAGTAGAAATGCTTTTCCTAACTTATTCATCTTCAGAGAATCAAGATATAATGCAAGCATCAAATCCTTGGAGAATTCTGTACTGATTTCTACAAGTTAGAGCCTTTATTATAATTTCATTGTATCCTCTTTGGGTCAATAATATAACACTTTCTATGGTATGATACACTGTGATTTACGTCAACTTGAGAGAGCAATAATATATACTCAGTTTTGTAACTACCAGTCCTACACTATGTCTGAGAAATTATTGGTGCTTGCCAAGCATATGTAAAAAATCAATAAATATTTCCCTTGAATTTGATGTCATGCATGCTTCTATAGAAACAAAGGACTACAACATGATTTTTACAGCTTTGACCTGCAGATTTATTTTCTAGACACATACTATAGGACTATTTGAATACTATCCTACTTATTTCCTGGAACTACAATCTGAATCTATATTTGGAAAAATTGCTCTGATCATAGGTTGTGTTTATTTGAAAAATATGCTTTGAATGTAATCTATCTGCCATATTATTATACAGCCAGAGCCTCCAAAGAAGGAAATGCCGAGAAGAGAATGCCATTTACCTTTTTCTTCACTTGTTTCTCAAATTTTATTTTTCACTTGACCTAAGTTATCTGCCTTTTCCCATTACATATCCTTTACTCTAGGCTGCCATGTCATCTTTTTCTGGCCCAGTGGTTTTTCATGCTACTCAGTTGTCTTTTGATTTTATGCATTTTAATTTTTTTTTGCCAGTCCTGGGCTTGAGCTCAGGGCCTGAGCACTGTTCTTGGACTTTCTCAAGGCTAGAGCTCTACCACTTGAGCCTCAGCACCACTTCTGGCTTTTTTCTATGTATGTGGTACCAAGGAATCGAACCCGGGTTTTCGTGCATGCTAGGCAAGCACTTTAACCACTAGGCCAAACTCCCGGCCCTGCATTTTAATTTTTTCAAACTTATTTCCTCAACCATCATTTCTCTCTAATTCCTACTGAAAAGCATCATTAGTCACTTACACCTTCACTGTTTATTTCTGTGCTTAAGTTTGACCAGCGTTTCCTAGATGTGATATCACTTATATTTCACAATGTACTTTGTTGACATTATTTTCCAAAGCTTTTGTGTACTTGTGGCTATTGCAGCTTGAACTCAGGGCCTTGTACTCTTTTACCCCCTTTTATTGTTATTATTAAATAGTTAATAATAGCCAGATGTGGAACAGGAGAACCTGACTATTAAATATGTAATAATTTTCGGCATCCACATGAGTTGCTTGCTTACTTCTTTTACAGCCTATCAGTATGAGTGGCCTCTGAGACATCTGATGTAAATGGCCCCAGGGTGAGCTTAACATTCTTCGTCTGCCACACTTAAATTTGAGAATTTACCTGTAAGTCTAGAAATAAGCATCCAATGCTCTTTAGTTCTTTGATCATATGCACTTGTTTTTAAAGTACAAAAAGCTTATCTTCTTGATAACAAATTGTGGATTTAAGCATTAAGAAAAAAATCACCATCAGTCAAAAGTGCAAATACATAGCAAAAGTTTTGGTGAGCACAAAGATAAAAGGCACATCACCTGCTAAACTTAACCTGTGCCAATTACATGTGAGAAGGAGATTTATTTCAATTAAATAATTTAAAATATTATGTGTAATTATAGTTAATTGAGCACAAATATAACAGGATGAAAGAGAAAATAGCCAAGTAAAGAAAAATATAAAAGTTCAGAAATGTCAGTGTGAATTTTAAAAGGGAGCTCCATTACAATTCTGGGTTTATTTAGTTATGTCTTTTAATTTAGTTCTGTACATGCATTTCTTGTTTTTAAAATGCATTTTAATCCCAGAATGAAAATCTTAACTAAAAAATCCCGGGATTGATATTTCCTTGTATCCTTTATGAAATCAAACTCACAGAATGCTTCTTTCATTCTGTTAGTGTAGGACATCTGGATATATTGAGGCACAAAGGTAAAAGCAAAAAGACAATTACTGAAAATTGGCTAAGATGAAGTTATTAACTATATTCAAATGAATCCTGAGCAGTATTTGATGTCAGTCAACAGCATGGGGAAAAAAGGGTAAATCAATGGCTGTCATTAAGACTGGCTTCCTTTCCCCCTATATCTTACCAACCATCCCCATCTTCCAACTTATTTTCCCAGACATTAAAAAGTCAGGACAATTGACTTATTTGAGTTAACTCAGATGGCAAAAGAGAATTAGCCTCATAGCCACTGAATGCCTGAATCAAATGTTCTCTGATATATCACAATTTTTATTTAAACTTTATTGAAAATATCCCTATTCCAGATTCAGTTGTTTCATCATATATATATATGTATATATATATAATATGTATGTGTATATATACATATATATATTCTTATAATCTGTTCATTAAAGATAATTCCAAATTACCAAGCACTGGTGCCTGTAATCCTTGCTTAGGAGACTGAAATATGATGATAACAGTCACTCAGGTAGGAATGTTATTGAAATTGAGTCTTTTGTTTGCAAGTCATCTGAAAACTGGAAGTGGACATGTGGCTCAAAGTGGGAGAGTTCTTGCCTTGAGTAAAAAGACCCAGGGACAGTGTCTAGGACTTACGTTCAAGCTCCACGACAGCCAAAACAACAACAACAACAACAACAACAAAAGCCTAAATCACTGGTCCACTCTATGCTTTTAAATCTGGAACTTTCAAACTGGGCACTAGTGGCTGATGCTTGTAATCATATTTACTTAGGAAGCTAACACTATCTATCTATCTATCTCAATTATCTATCTATCTAATGTCTATATGGATATAAAAAGTGATATATAATATTTATTGACTTATATTTAATATTTAATGATCTATATATAACCATATATATGTAGTTATATATATAACCAATATTAAGATCAAAGTTCAAAGACAAGATAGAAAGTTCTTCCATGTTCCTAGATTCTATTGACCAGCAAAATACCGCACTCGAGGTAGTGCTCAACTATGAAAATATAATATCAGTATATACACACACACACACACACAAATTAAATAAATGAATAAATTAATTAATTAAATTGGCAGTTAAAGTCAGATACCAGGAGATCACACCTATACTTCTAGCTTCTTCAGGGTCTGAGATAGGAAGGAACATGATACAAGGCCTGTATCAGCAAAAAGTTTGAGACCCTGTTATGACTATTAGGTAGATACATTGGCTGGCAGCTATCATCCTTTCTTCAAATGCAAATCTAAAATAGATGTATAACTGGGTAGAATACAGATTCTATTTCAAAACCAACCAATAAAACAGGCTAGAAGCTTAACTCAGCAGTAAACATATATCTAGCTACTGCGGGACTCTGAACCAATCACTTCAAAATTTTATCATTTCTGTAAGGTGAATATATTTAGAAATCATTCCTTCTAGCCATTTTGTGTTATGCAATGAATTATTAACTCCATTCATTTTACTCTGAAAAGAATAGATATTTTTCCCTTTATCTGTACACATTGTGTCATTGATCATTCTGTCTCCATATCTTGGCACCATACCTAGTCTCTGGTAAACACTATATTACTCTCAATTGAGATCAATTAATTGAGACAGGTAAAATTATAGTAAGATAATCACAGGGAAAAAGTCAACATTCTTACCTTATTGTCATTTTACACAGCTGCGAGTTTTTATTCTGAATAATGTTAAATAGATCTCAAAATAAAAATGTTACATAATATTCAGTTTAAGAACATTCATTTAAAAGATCATTACTAGAAACAAATTTAATCTGTTCATTTATCTCCATAAAACCTGATTATGTATACTGTATATATTTATGACATTAACGTGTTCCTGAGAAACATTTCCTCTAGTTAAATTGTACTAATATATTATATTGATTTCCTTTTTAAGTCATATCAGACTTGATTTTAAAAACTATGGATATGCAGTGGTTGAAATTATTATTAAATGCTAAATCAAAGTGGCGATGTAGTTGAATCATTTTTAATAGTAGATCACTTATAAGTGATAAATAAATCAAACAAATTGAAACAAATCTTTTTTTTGAAACAAATCTTAACTATAGTCATGAAACTTTGCCAAAATTACTCCTTATATTCTTTAAAATATAGTTTAATAAGAGATATGGATAGACAGAGAAACAGATAATCATGTAGTCGTCTATGCATTGTTCAAATTAATATGTCTATTTTTTACCTGATAAAATATTAAATTTAAAAATAACTATTGAATAAGGATGACAGCATTGTTACTGACTTTATGAAATGCATTATGTTATCCTATGCTTAAGTTTTAAAAAATTGAATTTATACATTAAAAAATTAGGAAAAAGCCAGGCATGGTAGCTCACGCCTGTAATCCTAGCTACTCAGGAGGCACGAAAGTCCATGAGACTCTTACCTCCAATTAACTACTAGAAAACTGAAAGTGGCACAGTAGCTCTACAGGGTGATAGCCTTGAGCTGAAGAACTCAGGCACAATGCCCAGGCACAGATTCAAACCCCACCACTAACATCCCCCCCAAAAAATTACAAAATAGATATTGAGTATTTTAGGAATTATATTAACATTTCAGAATATCATTTTTTAATCACTGATCTAATTTGTGATGTGGCTTTTTTTTAAGAGAGAAGCCAGATTATTTTTTTACAGTGTCATTTTCTTTTTTAGGGCCATTGATTTAATTCACAACACGTGTAAGATGATTTCTCCAGTTATTAAATTGCATACTTTTCCTACATGTAAGATTCTGATGATAAAATCAGAAACAAAAATAATTTTAAAGTTTTTATTTGTCAAGACATTATTTAGTAATTTATGACATGGTACTATGTACGAAGTGCTCTGCAACCAGAAAAACAAGACATGACTCTCAAGACTGAACATAGTCAATGAACATTAAAAGCTCTATAAATAAGTTCTTTGCTTTAGAAATGCGGGAAACAGTGAATTAGACTACTTCCCATCTTTCATGAGACCCGCAATGCAAAAGGGTGAGTTACACAAGTTATTTTTACAAACTGTTATTTAATGGCAATTGTAATAAGCACAGCATGCCATGAGAAGGAACATATGGACCCCATGCCTGCTGTGAGTTTTGAGGTACTTTCTGTGGAACAGATATTTATCCAGGATTTGATCTAGAGTAAATAGAACTACACAGATAAAGGAGTGAGAAAATACCAATTCTAAACGAACAAACTTTTCCTAATGTGCCTCAGATGTTTTTAAATTTCTAAAAATAACTAATATCAATCATTTGAAAACAAAGAATGACATGAAGGCATAAAAATAAAGACCAGATGGCAAAGCAATCCATTGTGACACTCAGAATAAATATAATTTATGCTGATGCTAAAGGGTAGGTAGGTTTTGAGAAAATAGGAGCATCTGACTTGGTCTGCAAATTCTTCCTCCTCCTCCTCCTCCTCCTCCTCCTCCTGCTCCTCCTCTTCCTCCTCTTCCTTCTCCCCTGAGTGAGGAATCGAACCTAGGGCGTTGTGCATACTAGGCAAGCCCTCTACCACTGGGCTACACTGCAGGCCTCTCTAATAAGTTCTCGTAACTATTTTTTTCTTTTTTAATTTAATTTTATTGTCAGGGTAATGTACAGAGGGATTATAGTTACATACATAGTGAGTACATTTCTTCTCAATTATTGTTGCTTCCTCACACATTTTTCTCCTACTTTCCCCCCAACCCCTCAAGCTGTAAAATTCATTTCAAACATATAGTCTTGGGTGTAAATCATTGTTACAATAGTTCACCCTGAATTCTTTGTCTCATCATTTTGTTTCCTTTCCTTCCCTAATTCAAATAAACATATATACAATACACCAGAAACCAAAATCAGATACAGTGACAACATGGTATAAACCATAAGGGGGAAATAAACAAAAGAAAAAAAGAAATTCACGTAGTACCATTTTTCTAATCTCCTAAATATTGGATACTTGCTCCATGCTGATGAGAATCCCATTTTCCGAAAGAATCTATCAATGTCTCTCTCTCTCTTTCTTTGTCTATAACCAAATAAGTGTGACATTATAGTGATCAAAATAGATATGTTTATATATATGATGTGTAATATGTAATATATAAAATATTTTATCTGAACTATATAATATGTAAAAGATACATTTTCAAAATTAAATGTATAATATATTTCTTGGTGGATAGGTATGCATATATTTTCAAAATTACTTGTATATGTATGAAATGAAAATTGAGTGACAAGTTAAAAAACAATTCTAGCAACAACCAATTATTAGGCTAAGTTCATAGTGTGTGTTGGTATTTTCTAAGGCTCAATTATTAGTTCATTTTCACTTTATATCAACATTAATGTAGGGATTGCTAGGATTTTATTAACAAATGGAAAAACTGAAGCACACAGAAATAAACAACTGTCCTCAAACCCTTATAAACTATATGTGGTAAGGGCATGCCTATGGAATCTGATGTCAAAGTAAGCCCATGCTCTTTCACTGCTACTCCTGTAGAGTTAAAATAAATTATTTTGTAAAGGCATAAAGATTCATACTATGTCTTGTGGGACAACAGCTGACATGCCCCATACTTCATTTTCTAAACTGAAACATCTTTAGCAAATCATCAGGTTCTGAGCATTTAATTCTCCAAAGGAAAAATTCAGTGTTATATACCTATTGAGATACTTTGGTTTAAAAATAAAAAGTTCATTTTGAATAACCAAAATGTTATCTATCATAGCACAATTATTGCTTGACCTTTTTCAAGATATTTTTTACTTCATGTTTTAAATCTGAAAAAGTACCAAAGCATTTGCATATAAAATTTTTGTGCTGCTTAAGTGGGTAAAGTATGGAAAAGGGCCAAGCATATATGTGTATGTAAAATAATTTGTATAAGTGCCTGGAATAAGTTTAAAAAAATAACCCTGTAGCATGAGTTGCTGCAGAAGAATAACTTGAACTGGATAAATTTTCTGAAACTACAGGCAATGAAATGGTGTCTATGTTTTTGTTTGGGTGTTTTTTTATGGAGATGGTGCAACAAGTCCAATTTATTTTGTGTATGACAAAATTTAAGAATTATGAAAAGTGTAGATACAGAAGTATCTACACTTCAGTGGTCCTTCTTTGGGAATGATTCATTATTTCCTTTAGTGTAAATATATCCCAGTCTTAAAACCGAGTGCTGGCCTGCTTATCTTTGTGTCTTCTATTCTAACTACAAATATGTTTGCTTGTTAGTTTAATGCTCGTGCTTATCAACACATGAAATGAAAAAGGACCTGAGGATGTCAGTAAGGTTTTAATTTTTGTGATTGATTCCAAGATGATGATAGAAGCATATAAAAATGCTGGGTGATTCAGCTAGGTAATTTTTGGGTATATTGACTTTATAATTAGACCATTTCGGATTGTCATTAGGTTCCGGAATATTTAAAAAATCCATACATTGTCCTTTAAAATATACTGCATTTAAAGTTCACAAGATCTGATGAATCTACAAAATAAAACGTGTGTTGATTTCCCTATCCAAATCCAGATGTAGATGCAGTGAAGATAAAAAATTAATTGGTCCTGAACATGCTATTAAGCTCTGATTGGACTTATTCATGTATTAGATCAACCCTATGTATCCTTATGGTCTTCTCAATCAAATTCACTGTCAGACTATTAACTATTGTTCTCCTAATTGAGACTTTACTGATAAAATAACTATTTACAGTGAGTGAGTGGATTAAGGGTGGTTGTCTACTGCCAGCCCAGTTCTATCCACACCCATCTATCCAGGAGTACTTTGTTATGGCTCCCTTTGATGTTGACCTCTTTTCAGGTATTTCTTAACATCTCTAAGGAGGTATAGGGAGGACCTAAAAGGCGAACATTTGCTATATAGATGATGTGCATTCTTGAATAAAATCTCCTGCCTTCAACACTAGGAAGAATTATCTTGCTTTATAAAGTTCTAGAGATGAAATAATTATTGGGGCCAACACCAACAGGTATCTGATGAACATTTTGGACCCTTGGAAGTGGCCCTGTGACTTAAGGTGTAGTGTGGTAGTGTTGAGGTGAAGAGCTCAAGGACAGTGCCCAGGCTCAGAGTTCAAATCCCACAAATGACAAAAAATATAGATCATGAAATATTATGGACCCTTCCTTTCTACCAGTCTACTTCATCTGATGTATTTCCAGTTATGCATTTGATGCTGGCTTCATTTAATTTATAGCTTAATTTGGGGAGGGCTGACACATCCTCTGTAACAGAGTACTGAATATTCTAATCCACAAATACAGTGTATTTCTATAAACATAGTTTTTATCAAATTATTTTGTTCAATTAATAAACCTGAAAAGTACAATTTAAAAAGAATTTATTGATATTTGTCTGGTTTCAGCCTGTGTGTGTGTGTGTGTGTGTGTGTGTGTGTGTGTGTGTGTGTGTTCACATGAGTCAAGGCTAAGTCAATGACTCAGGGCTCGGGCATTTTCCTTGAGCATTTTAACTGAAAATTGACACTCTACCAGTCAAGCCATCCCTCCACTAACTTCTAGGGAAGAAGGTTGTTCTGTGTAGAAAACAAAGGTTAACATATTTCATCATACAAATTATGAAGTTGTGCAAGTGAAGAAAATCATGAAGACAAAATTTTTCCAACACAGGAAATGAGGCTGATTTCATTGCTTCTATTCTTAAAAATGCTGACTTTATAGCATTTATATTGAAGGTAGTTTGGAAGATTTTCATCTGCACTATGAAATGATCCCAGCAATTGTCACACTGTTTCTTTGGTTTCTATTACAGGGATTATCTGAGTTGTCAGTTAATAATCATTTTGAATGAGTAAAGAGATTAGTATCTGTAATCTCAGCTATTGGGTAAACAGAGATCCACTACAAGCAAAAACTCAGCAAAACTCTTGTCTTAATTAGCTGGGCACGATGGTGTATGCCTATGATCCTGGATATGCAGTAGGCATAGAGGAATGAGACCAACAGCCATCTCATGACAAAAGAACAAGAACAGCCTGGTGCTAGTAGTTTAGAAGAGTAATTTTAGCTATTCAGAATACTGCAATCTAAGAAGATAGGATTATAGTCAGACCCAAAGTAAAGATACCAAAGTTTTATGTGTAATTAAACAGAAAAACATTGAAAATGGAGGCCTGTGTCAACATAGAACACCAGTTGTTGGTAAAAAAAAAAAAATCAAAGGAAGATTGAAAGGCCATGAGGTCAAGACCCAGTATCAACAAACAAAAAGTGGAAGATTATACTTGAATAATAATGAAAGCAAAAGAAGAGCTAGGAGGGGCCGGGAGTTTGGCCAAGTGGTAGAGTGCTTGCCTAGAAGGGGCCGGGAGTTTGGCCTAGTGGTAGAGTGCTTGCCTAGCATGCATGAAGACCCGGGTTCGATTCCTCGGTACCACATACATAGCAAAAATCCAGAACTGATGCTGAGGCTCAAATGGTAGAGTGCTAGCCTTGAGAAAGTCCAAGGACAGTGCTCAAGCCCTGAGCCGAAGCCGAGGACTGGCAAAAAAAAAAAGAAGAAGAAGAAGAGCTAGGAGCTCTTCTCAAATTAGAGAATGACCACCTGGTAACATTAGGGAATCCCAAAGAAAAGAGGGAGGGAGGAAGAGAAGAAAAGGAAGGAAAGAAGAGAAAGAGAGGGAGCAAGGGAGGGAGGACAGGAAGAAGGAAAGAAGGAAAAAAGAGAAAGGAAGGAAGAAGAATAAAGGAAGAAAGAAAGAAAGAAGGAAGGAAAAAAGAAAAGAAAGAAAAATAGAGATTAGAGACAACCAAATCGCATCTAAGGCATATAGGAAATTCAAGAAAAAAAATTCTATCCAATGTAGAAATATTGGAAATACTAAGTGGAAAACCAATGAGAGCACTTATCCCCTGTTGTCATTGTGTCTGATTTTGTTAGTTGGTGTACAGTATACACATGTATTTGAATTAGGGAATAGAAGGAGAACAACACGATGATGAGACAAAGGACAAAGGGGAGTCAAATAACAGTGATAATCACAATACAATATGCTGGAAATGAACTTTAAAATTTGGGGGGATGGGGAAGGACAGAGGGAGAAAAATGTGTGTGGGGGTAACAATGTTCAAGAAGAAATGTACTCACTATATGTATTGTATGTAACAGTAACTTCTCTATATATGACTCTGACAATGAAATTAAATTAAAATAGAAATGTCAGTAAATTTATAAGGATTGATTTCAGAATCATGAATATGAAAGAATATAGTGAGTGGGTACTAAGGGAAGAAAGAATATTTTGCTTTCTGGAAAAGGCAGTTTAATGGTTCTAATTTTAAGACCGAGAGAAATGTTATGTTCAAGGGTACAAACAAGAGCACTTGAAGGAGTTGTTTACATTTGATGGTAGTATTTAACTTTTCTTTAAAGTAAATATAATTGAATCTTGCATGGTGTATATATTTTGACTTTTAAAAGCCTGTTGGTTGTACTTTAAGTAGACACATTGATTTATTTTACTCATTTCTGAAAGAAAGGAAATTATTTATTTTATGGCAAGCACAGAAATATAGACACAGCACAATAATTAATAAACTCATTTGTAGACTTGGATTTCTATGGTAAATAAAACAAGACATGTACAAAAACCCTCATTTTATTTTTATAGATTATAGCAATTTCAGGACTGGGTCATCCAAAATAATTTTCTGCAGTTCGGAACAGCATTCAATTTCATTTCTGCATAATGTTAGAAGTAAGCTTTTGTATACAATAAAATGGGAAAGATTGTATGAAAGTTTTTATGTTTCAAAAATGCCTTCCTTGCAGAATATGTCATCTGGATGCTTTCATGAAGATGCAAAATTTGTATTTTATTTTATTGTTTTCACTTTGGGTTCAACATGGGTTCATGAAAGAACAACTAGGTCAGCAGTTTTGCCACCATGGAGCTGCAAAAGCAGCCCTTACATTCCACCCAGCCCCTTCCTTATGATACGAGAGGCTGGAAATCAAGAATGCTGTTCACCTCAAAATTTGATATAATTAACCAGCTTTGAATTTTCTCACATCAGCAGATCTTACATTTGAATGATCTAACTGATTGCTGACACAAACTTCCAGCTAGCAATGAAGATCTTATCTCTGTGTATAAAAAGGTATCACTATTTAAAGGAAAGGCACTAATACATAAGTTATGCATTCCTTACAACAGCTCCTGGTTAATTAATAATTGGAAATATGTCTTCAAAACATGGCTCCAACTTTGCCAATGTATTTTCAGCTTTCTTGAACTGATTTAATGATTTGAAATACACACACACACACACACACACACACATTTGTTTTGTTCTGTTCATGTTTGTGAAGTATCCTTTGTATTTGGTTTTGAACAGTATTTGAAATGAATTCACACATTTCCTTTTGTTTGTATCATATTGACTATACCTTACCCATTCACGGGGCAGCTTACCAGAAATAAAGTCTGCTTTGGAGATATAAATCTACTATAAATATACAGTGTGTCACATATCTTCACACACTTTACCACATTTTTGCGTATTTGAACCATTACTTGTTTTCTTGCGTCTTACATTCCTCACAATACAATAGAAATAAGACTACTCACTTGTAGCATTGGTAAATTAAACAAAAACTGACTATTTTGTGACAGATGGCAACGATTATGGCTCAAAATCTTGTGTGTGGATTGCACCTCTAAATACTTTACTGTTATGTCTCCACATCCTAAAAGTAATCACAAGAGGTTGGGACCCTAGTTTTCTTAGCAAAGAAGTGACATGTTTGAAAAATTTTAACTATGACATTTCTTTAATGATCCAAACTATCCTATAGAAATCGGTATTCCATGCCTTCAAATTACATATGGAACTTGAATCCAATCAGATAATAAATAGCAGCCATTGTAATTTTATTCTAAGGGAATGAGTCCACTTACTCAAAATTACGTATCATACATGATTTCTGATTTAAAATTTAACTAATACAGTACTTTCAATTGTATGTATGATGTTTTATATCTACTTGAGGAATATGAACAAGTGTGTTCTCTGTTGTCACGTAGTTTATGTTGTGTTGGGAAGACACTAAGACATCACAAAACAATAGACAGTCACAGTTATTGCAACCACCACATAGAAACCTAGAATAAAGGCTAAGAAAAATCTAAAAAGGGTGACAAAAAATACAGTACAAAAGAGATTAGAAATAACAGATTAGATGATTACCTTTTGTTAAGATGATTATTTAATCATTTGTTTCTCAGAAATTATTGGAACTACAACTTGACTGATATGGCATACAGAGAGATTCTAGACATAGCACAAAATGACTTCTATATGAAGTTAAAAAGACAGTGAATACAGAGTTGGTTAATACAGTGACCCAATACAGCTATTCAAGTTCCAGGTTCCTTTCATTTCTTTTTTTTCCATATATTTTTATTGTAATTAATAGAATGGTTACATTATATACGCCAGATATATGGTGCATTACTTCACATATATTGATACCCTTTCTCGTGTCTTGGTCCCCATTTCCCTCCCCCAACCCCAGACCCTCATCTTGTTTTCCTCCCTTCCCTATCTGACTTCAAATAACAAAATAAGCATATATACAATATATCAGATAACCAGGAGAAATACTGTAACAATATGAGATAACAAAGGACAGCAAAAGAGATGAGAGATAACGTAGTACATTAAGGACAACAATCATTCATTCTATGGCTTTTGTTCCTTTCATTTCTTTGTCTTGTGTTTGTAAACTTTTGGTCCAAGATAACTGTTCCCTGTCAGAGAATTCCTCAGCAATTCTAGCCCGATTCTGTACTATGATGTCAAGGTTTTGGTGCATTTAAACGCAAATAATTGAATGCAGATCTTTGAGAATTTTACATCAATTAGATGAGGTACGGCATATTCCAATTTACTGCTCACAGTTTTCTTGTCAGTAGATAATTTATGAATGAAATATTTTTTATAAAAATTGACATGAACAGGTTAGAAATGTCTATTATTGATTATTTAAAGACAATATCACCATGTTTTACATATTATAGTCATTATGATTTGTTCCCTTATA
This sequence comes from Megascapheus bottae, assembly GCF_031878675.1. Lineage (NCBI taxonomy): Eukaryota > Metazoa > Chordata > Mammalia > Rodentia > Geomyidae > Megascapheus > Megascapheus bottae. The sequence continues at coordinate 8,766,446 of NC_143511.1, read as the reverse complement.
TGTGAATTGGAGTATTAGCTATCAGAATTAAATATTTAATTCTCATGATAACCTTATATATTACTTTTTATTCTCTTTCTTTCATAAGAGAGAATACTGAGGTTCAGCAAAATAAGATATCCAAATTCAAAGACTTTTAGGTGGGAGAGCTGGCCATAAGCCCAAGCTATTTACTTGAAAGTCAATACTCTTCTCACTAAACTACACTGCATGCCACTTAAAAAATAATATATTAGTATTCTGAGATTAGTAGAGAAGGCTCAACTGGACACAGATGATAGATCCAATAAATGAGATTTCCTTGGCACACTTGGCATTAGTAAGTAAAATTATTTCTACCACTAGGATATTTCAGAAAATTTTACAATTCACTCTATTGCTACCTTGTTTTCTAATCTGAAAAAAATCTCAAAGTTAACAGGAAACACTTACTGCTTTCCAGAAATAAAGTAAAAATATATTCAACCTGCTTATATTCTCTTTCCATGAATTTCCTTAGCAATTCTTTACTGACTTTCTTATATAAGGCAGACAGCCTCATGAAGGCTTCCTGCATTGCCTAGTGTTTGTGACTAACATAGGAAATGGATCTGACTTCCAAATAAAATATATAATATTACCAACTAATATATGAAAAGTGTCATGAAAACAAAACCAAAACAAACAAGACAAAATCTAAAAGTTAAACACCCAAGGAGAAAAAGAGTTTTAAAGGATAACATTATTGGTGAAAGGAATTTGGGCATATATTAAATGACAATTTATAGCATAAGAACTATACTGTCAAACCAAGAGACATATCTGACACAAAATATTCATAAGAGGTAATTCACCTCACAGAAGTTCTAAATTTATTATTGGAACAAACTGTTATTTAAAACAATATCATTTACCATATGTTTATATTGGGTAATGTACAGGGGAGTGTTATGCATACAGACTTGGAACCACGATGCTTAAAGAGAGCTAAAGATGAGATATGGAAAAACAAGAATCCTCCTTTCCCAAACATGTCTCCTTTAACTGTTTCCCATTTTTCTTAATACTTAATACCATTAGTACTGAAATAAATTCCTGTTTTATAGAATATAAAAATCCCTCCTTTTGTGTATTTAGATGTATATTTGGGATTACACAGTGCTTAAAATTTGGAGGATTATGTGTGAGACTTCAGATTAATATACCACAACTTCCTCCATAAAATTCCATGCCAGACCTCTGAGCCTAAGATTATCAGTCAGTCACCTAACTAGAAGATCATCAACTGGCTGTACTGACTTTCCGTACGGGGGAGGTCAACACCCTAATGTCTTTCTAGGGTACAAATTAAAACTCTAAATAGAGAGGAAGCAATCCACTTTCTAGTGAGGGAGGAATCTGAATTAAGCACAAGAGAGAACAAGAAGTTTTATTTACCAGGGTGAGTCACTGATAACACTTAAGTGGCCATAGACAAGGAGACATAGATTTGAAAATAGATATAACACATAGGAACAAATAAATGAAAAACAAATGTGAATTAGGTATTTATAATGGGGGAAGTAATGGAGGGTTACTGAAAATAAAATTCATTCAACTGCCAACAAATATGAAACAAACATTTACTTTCAATCCTCAATGATAAATTTAAATGATGGATGATAACACAGGGTGATCACATCTGGGCCCAAGGCTATGAATGTGTGTGTATACATACATATATATATATACAGACACACACACACACACACACACACACACACACACACACACATATATATGTTACTAACTTGATAATTTTAGTTCTACATACAAGGTTTTATTCTCTGAAGCTCCAGCCTCACCTCATACACTACATAGACAAATTTTAAATGTCAATTCAGTGTTTGCTGAAATTCAAATTTAATGTGCAAAACTTCCAAATTTTGCCACTATCTTTTTCAGAAAACAACTCAGTTCCTCTCAGTTACTGAAGCCAGCATTCCTTCTCATGCCCTAGAGTCTGACCATTTGCTAACACCTCCATAGTTACTTCCATTTTCTACAACACCATTGTTTCTCAGTCACATCATTGTAGGTCTTTCTTAATGGACCTTAATTCTTTGACTTCTAACATTTTCTCTCACTCCCATACACAAGCTCTTTCAACATGATATCCAGAGTATTTCACTATCTATGTCAGATAATACTACTCACTATTTGGCTGAACATTCTGTTTGTCACCTGTGTGTCTCTCTTCCTTTTTATTTCTTACATACAATGCACATTACACACACACACACACACACACACACACACACTCGCATGCACACACACACACACACACATACACAGAGTGAAATATGAAAGTTCTATAATGTGCAATAGGGTCCCGGATGCTCTGGTTCCTTTTAAATTTGAGTTAATCATTCTACTTACTTCTTGGTCTTTCCAAATTGCATTCACAGAGTGATTTCCTTGCTTTTTGTCAAAACGAAAAAAAATCAGGAAGGCCCATTTTGAGATCTTTGCAGTTAGTTAGCTATTCCCATTTCCTACAATGCCCCAGACTCAGATATCTTCATTCCTAATTCTCTTCCAGTATTACTCAAACTCTCACAATACATGAAACCTATTCCTATCGGAAACTGCTTTCAAATTTCATTGACTGTGCAAGAAAGGGATACAGAACAGAAAACATATATAAATGAATAAATCAGAAACAAAAAGTGTTGTTTTAAGGATTCTATTGTGGGATAGTGTAGTCTCATCCAGTTCCAATCTCAAATTGTTTCTCAATCAGCAATGTAAAGGATTACATGAAGATGTTGAAAAACACTCATCATTTGATTTTCTATTCCTTCTCTTGTACCCAGGACAACATCGATCTGCTTTCCAGACTCATCTTTCCCTTTATTACTTTTTAATAGTTTTATTGCATCAATGTATTTTAAGATGATAATTGAGTTGTACTTAACTTTATACAGTGAGCATGACAGTGTACAAAACTTTGAAATGTGTGGTCACTAAATAATAAGTTTAAAAATATTGTTGGCTGGCCCTGCTGTTTATTTAATCATGACTGATTGGATTCATATTCCATAGCTGTCCTAGGTTGAAAATTTTATACATTTCCTATTCTAAGTAGTGCTATTCCTGCTTCAGTCTCCTTGTAATTATATCTCTCTCTATCTCTCTATATCTATCTCCTCTCTTCACACACAATCCCAGCACTCAGATTGGGTGGTGTTGGCACTATATTCTCTTATCTTGATATCATGGGAGAAGATTAATCTGAGATTTGATGTGGTAAAGAATATTAAGCTAGCATCTACTGATATGTAATCATGTTTGGTACCTGTTCTTTTTGCAATAGTCTCCTCTTCCTTCCTTCCTTTTTTCTTTCCTTCTTTCACTTCCTCTGTGTTGGATGGCTTAGTCTGTGATTAAGCTTCTAAACTTGCATATTTGAAAACTAGAAAGCTATTTTTCAAGTCAAGTGATAAAATAATTTTTCAGTTTTGTGATCTTTCAATATCGTTAGCACTGTAAATCAGCTATATAATTTCCTAGATAATTGATTCTGAGTCCGAAATAACCTGATTTAAAATGACCTTTGGAATGTTACCTGTTTACAAGTTGGGGCTCTGGATAATGCATCTCATAGCTCAATGCAAATAGTTTTTCATTATCTGTTGTTATGGATCATCTGCTTCATTGCTCCTCATCATTAACATTGATAATGTTACCTAACTGTATTACTGCTTTCAAGCATGTCTGTTACTTTTGTTTTGTTTCATTCAGTATTCTTGGATCTTCAAACATTTTCAGATTGATATTTTAGTTCCTTGTCTCTGAAATTAAAACAAACATACAAAAAAGCCAGAACATCTAAAGTCACTAATGACCTCTAGAAGATACCAGTCAACAGAGAAGTTTAAGAGACTATATCTCCTTTATTGAACAAACTGTGTTCACTGGGAACTTAGGTAGGGTATATGGTTAGGGTGTCAGGCATCAGAGGGGATCTAGACATAAAGAATGCTTTCAAAAATTTATTAAATACCAACCAAAATCCTATTATATAGAAGGCAAACTTTAGATGTCAAGAAACCCACAATGGTGATTCACGCTCTAATGATGCGTACATTCTGACATGTATGATGACAGAAAACATTTTAGAGAGTAGAATGCATAGCATTCTATATTAGTCATATGGTAGTGACACAATGGGTTGGCCCTAGAGGGAAATTTCAGGCGTGATAATCGTGTGTGTTTTCCATGAAGACCTGCAATTTCAAATGAATTAGATCAGGGGACAATGAAGAACAGATGTGAAGGCTCTAAGTGAGAAGCAGGCTTGGTGTTCCCAAAGTAAAAGATATCACAAGAGCCTTAACTATAAAAGCTCCTTTTAAAACTCTAGGTAAAACAACCAACAATGACTGTAGAATTAAAAAATATATGAAAATTAGACTTTTAGAAAAAAGAAAGTGACAACAAAGGATGTCAGTTAGCACAATGATACAGGCATGTAGAAAATAGACTATGTAAATAGAAGAATGCACCTTGATCTTTAAAGCTAGTATGGATGAGGGGCTTTTGTTGTTATGGTATCAGTAAGTGGCTTTTACTGTTTGTCTTTTACTATGTGTGCAAGCACTCTTCAAATTATAACAATGAATAAAATTATTTAAATCTTTAAAACATTTCTATGGGACAATATTATGAAAGTATATACTTGAATGCATTGGGGAATTTCAGCACAGAGAGGTTGAGAAATTTCCACAAGGTCAACTAATAATGTGTGATACTTCAAGGGTCTAAATAGATATAGTCTTATTGGTAATTACAGTACTGTACATATTTAGAATGTTTTTTGTAATCAATTGCAAAATTGTCACTGGTTTCTCATCTCTCTGTATGAATAGCTTTCTGCAGTGGGGCATGGAGCTACTCCCATTGAGAGGCTCAGTTTGTTTCTCTACTTTATGACTTGTTTCAGACATGGAATTTGCTTTGGGAAATGAGACAGCGACAAATATGGCCCAAGAGGACTGGACAATATCGATGCGAGGTTACTGGCCTTTACTTGCCATAGAAGAAAAGTAGCAAGGACTAGAATGCTGACATTGCCAGATGAGCGCCAAATTCTATTCTTGTTAGTATCACCACATCACAAGATGTACCACCAAGCCAAAAGTAATTTAAGAAAAAAAAATCATATGTGCTTTCTGTTAGATTACTCAGCCAACACTTTATTGAGCAGTTGCGTCATTTCTTAAAGTTTTATTTATTTTTACCTTTTATTTTTTATTGTTGGGGTAATGTATAGAGGGGGTATATTTACATTAGGTAGGCAGTAGGTGCATTACTTCTTACACATTGATACTCATGTTTTTGTCCCCCTTTCTTTCCCCCCACCTCTTCCTAATCATCAAAACAGTTGAGCCATTTTAAGGGAACCTGGCCCAAATAGCTGATTCACAGAACTAAAAATATGGGAACTGTCACATCAAACCATGACATTTTAAACAGAGTTGATTATACAGTGACAATTAACTGATATGTAGGGCCAAAGTAAAATGTCTTCCTTTGGCTAAAAATGGCTTAAATGGATAATATGTCAAAGACAAAACATTAGAAGGAATTAATTCAACTGTGCTTTTCTCATGATTGAATCTGGAGCCAGTATCTTGGTTTTAATCAAATAACACATTAAAGACCACGACATTCCATAAAGCTTCATTGGTGAACACAATTCCGGCCAATCCTGTTAGTTTTTCTTTGTTTCTTTTTTTTCCCCTGAGTTTTGAACCCGTGGCTTGGGTTCTGTCACTGAGACTTTTTGTGCTCGACTACTGCTCTACTACCTGAGCCACAGTGCCAATTCCGATTTTTTTCTGGGTATTTTATTGGAGATAAGAGTCTCCTGAGCTGAAGAGCTCAGGAACAGTGCCCAAGCCCAGAGTTCAAGTCCCATGAATGACCCTCCTCCCCAAAAAATAAAGTGCAATTGTTGGGGGCCGAGTAACGAGCCATTCTAATAACTTTCTGCTGAGACCTGTAGTAGGGGTAAACAAGTGGACCTCTTTATCCTGCCCACCTATTGTGCTGATAGGCTCCCGCACCCAATATAAGGAGGGGAGTTTTGGAGAGAGAGAGAGATTCCTGTCTTGATGAAACTGCGTGGCGTTTCTGTTCGTGCTCCGGAGAAGCAAGGCTGAGTGCTGGAGGACAGTGGGCCCTCTCCTCTCGCGGCTTGGACTAGTTGGGGTGTGCTTTTCCCATCCCTCCTCAAGAGGGACTGGGGATGAAGGACCCTGACATGCAATCTTACTATTAGACCTGGGCATGGTGGCTCAGGCCTGTAATCCTAGCTACTAGGGAGGCTGAGATCCAAGGATTGTGGTTCAAAGCCACCCCAGGCACTAAAGTCTGTTAGACTCTTATCTCCAATTAACCACCAGAAAACTGAAAGTGGCACGCACTGTGTCTCAGGAGTTAGGGTAGTAACCTTGAGCTGAAGAGCTCAGGGACAACTCCCAGGCCCAGAGTTCAAGTCCCATAACCTACAAAAAAAGACTTTTTTTTATGATTCAATGATTTACTAAGTCATACATGCAAAACATACTGCTAACTGCATTAGCAAAAGATCAATGTAAAAACACTCCACAATTCTGCAACTGTCAATTAAAAAAACTTTTGTTCTAGTGGTTGAAAGGTCCAACACTGTGCTCCTGCCAGTGAGTTAAGGTGTACAGAACCGGGTCAGCACTAGCGGGTTACACAACTCGGACCCCGGGGGACATGGCAGAGCGCGATGGGAAGGGCCCGCCTGGGGAGGGAGGGTTGGGATTAGTCACATGACAGTGCTGGCAATCTGGCAAGACAGTGAGTGATGTTAAGGTTCATAGTTTTAAGAATATCTAAAATATTTTAAAAACTGTAAAGCTGCAACACATGATTTTTACACCTAAGTTACTAGAAAACTAAGGAGAGCACTTCATAGCTTTGAGTAAAGTAATGTGAAAACAGGAATGCACTTTTGCTAATCTACGAAGGAAAAAAATTTCTAATGCATTATTTGAAAGATTTTATAGTACAAGTAGGAGGCATATTGCTCATTAAGGGGATCTATAAGAAAAGCACTTCCTAAGTTAGTAAGGAGGGAGTGACGAGTTCAAGGGTGAGTGCAATGCCCATGTGGGGAGGGGCAGCAGGGAGGAGGAAAGGAACAGCTTAAGACAAGACACTGGCAATGCTGATCCTGCTCCTCTGCTGCGTGGCAGAAATGAACCGTGAAAAACCTTTCCCGGCATGCTCTTTTCAGTGGAGTTACTCCGAGTCAGTGTAGTGTAAATCAACCTCCACTTCATACTTTGTCAAATACTGTCTTCATCCTGCCATCACGTCGTGTGTCACCACTGCCCGCACTCTCGACTAGAACAGAACACATCATTAGAGGAAACACCCCACGAGTCCTGTTCCGGTTCGCCACGGAAGTGAGGCAATTGATTTTTGTTGTTTTTCAGCTCACTACAAAATCAAAGACTGCTCTAAAGAGCTGAGTGTCACACTCGCTCCTCCACGAGGACGTACAGTACAAGGTTGGGATGTGTTAATGGCAACCTGGTGCAGAAGAGGCACAGCGGCTCAATGGTTAGCCAGGCGTGGCCTTCAGGAGAGCCAGGCGCCTCCGCCACCAGGAGCTCCGGTCTCCTCCAGGACCCGGCTGGGCCTTTTGACAGTTTAGTGCTTAGTGTTCTCAGCACATCACAACTTAGTTTGGAAGGTATTTTGGCAACTCTTAATCTGAGCAAGAATAGGGGCTCTTGAAAAATAAGGCTTTTAGAAGGTTTGTCATTTTAGGGCTAAAATTTTAATAGAATGTGAGTTTGAACGCTTACATTAAAAAGAAAACTTTAAAATTACTGATTGGTTCAAAACGGTTTTATGGAAAATTAATCGGTAACAAAAACTTGGCATTGAGTGCGAAGGCTCCACTGTTTTGAGCAAAGCGTACAAAGGGTCCCAGGGGCAGGAGTGGAGAGGAGCGCGATTTACAAAGGCAGGCATTTTCTCTTCCGCTTCTTGAAGGGGGGGCGGGCAGAGCACAGCGCGGATGGCTTCATCGAACACTGTCTTGAGGCCTCGCTGGGTGAGAGCAGAGCACTCCAGGTATTTTACAGCACCAATCTCCTTCGCCATGGCTAACCCCTGTGGGTAGGTGATGGGCGTTAGCTTCTTCTCCTTCAGCTTCTCAATCGTGTCTTTATCATTTTCAAATGATGCAGGACTCACAAGGGAAAAGCAAATTAAGAAGACATCTGTTTGCGGATATGAGAGGGGATGTAATCTGTCATAATCTTCTTGTCCAGCTGTATCCCATAAGCCCAGATTCACTGGTTTTCCATCTACCATAACATTGGCAGAATAGTTGTCATAGACAGTAGGGATGTACTCTCCAGGAAATGCATTGGTGGTGTAACTGATCAGCAGGCAAGTTTTACCTACAGCTCCGTCTCCCACCACCACACACTTGATGGCCTGCATCGGGGCCGCTCGCTGGTCAAGATGGAAACCGCAGGAGGGTAGACGCGCGGCTGTAGGCGGCAAAGCACGAGGTGCCGGGGCCACTGTCCACGCCGACTAAGCCTCGGTGGACTGGAAGCCCAAGCCCCACAGCAGCCACCACCCAAAGCTGAGGAAAACTGCAGAGAAACAGCCAAAAAAAGACTCTTAAATAGCAAGGATAATAGATAGTCATGAGCCACTAGAGATAGGGGGATACTTTAAAAAAAATAATTTCAGTGTATAATCAAGTATTTCAAAACTAAATACTGATTATGAATGGTTATATTTGCTACAACATTAACCTTATGTGATTTTACAAATGTTTTTATAAACACTTTATCCACAAAGTTCATCATGGACAGCCTTTGAACAAAACACATATGGCATTAATAATGCTAAAGAAAACAAATCATGTTAAGAGCATGTCAACCATCTCTAATAGAAGAATAAAGAATTAAGTTATTTTTAGTACTCAGAAAAATCAGATACTGGGCTGGGAGTTTGGCCTAGTGGTTAAAGTGCTTGCCTAGCATGCATGAAGACCCGGGTTCGATTCCTTGGTACCACATACATAGATAAAAGCCGGAAGTGGTGCTGAGGCTCAAGTGGTAGAGCTCTAGCCTTGAGAAAGTCCAAGGACAGTGCTCAGGCCCTGAGCTCAAGCCCAGGACTGGCAAAAAAAAAATCAGATACTACATTGTCTTCAAGATTTGCTTATCTATCAACCTCTGATCTGACAGGATTTATACAAATATTTCCCTCACAAATGTAAGGGTACTGAGTGAGCACCCATTAAACATGAATATTAATCAGCCTCCACTAAAGTGAAGTACAAATTTATATTATTACATACACCCTGCTTCCTTAATACTTTTATGCTTGTATGATTATGTGACCTGTTGGTAAGATTCAGGGAGAGGGAACCAGTACTGTGCTATTACATTTCTGGCAGGAATTACAGGTATCAAGAGGATAAGATAGGACAAGAATCAATTTTATGAAATCCCAGAGACCATTATTGTAAGGTTAAGGAGGAACATTTTTTTCAGACATTCCTCATGTCACAAAAAGCATGGGAGTAAAGAAAGTGAGAAGTACAGTATGCTGTTGATATGGAACTGAGAAATCAAATTATCTCAAGATAGTCACTTCCTAACCACTTGTCAACAACTCCCTATGCATCTGGGTTTCAAGAAATCCATCCTGTCTCATGCACAAGAGAGGTTGGGCAGAAAATGCGAACTGGGAGTTTTCATTAAGATGAGACACATGATTACATACCTCTGACATAATTTTATTTCAGAAGATTCATTTAAAGTGTTATGCTTCAATGCCATGCTTTTAAGTTATAAGGACAGAACAATTACTGTTTCAATCTGAGCGATAAACGTCCATCCTATCTCCTACACTAAAAGTAACTTTCAGCTGATACAAAGGCAGAAGAAAAATGATTTAGATGAAAGTACTTACTATCCATGGAAATAAATATTATGGAAATTATCACTAAAAATAGACATTATCTTGCTTTTCCAATCTTATTATTAGAATAGTATGGCTAAATCAATGTTTTCCAATTAAGAAAATATTATATTATATAATCTAGACTGGGTTCAAAGTCATAGTCTTGCTGCATCCATTTCCCAACTGCAGGTATTATACAGCTGTCAACCACCAGGCTCAAGTTTGACTGTTTGTTTCTTTAAATAATTTACCTAGGCTATGGAATTGTATTAATAGAAACAGAACATGAAGACAACCTCTTCTCTTCGTCATTAAAAAAAATTCTATCTTGTTAATAGCATCATTATAGGACATCTTGCTTCTTCCCTGCTGAGGCAGTTAGAAGAGAATTTAGGAAGGAATTTATTATCTTTGTTGAATGAGACTTCAGAGGTGGATTGACAAAACAACCCGGCTTTGCTATTTCAGCAGGAAAATATGTTTTCTATTTCAAAAATAAAAATAAGCGTAGTACAATGTCATATATACTTTATATTGCTTTAAGTTGGATTAAATCCAAGCATACTAACTATCCCTACACAGTATTGTTTGTTTATTTATTTTTATTTACTATAGCATTTTCAGGGTAGCCTGGAACACATATATTTATGTATAATTTATATTACAATGATGTAATTTGTTCTCTCTGCACAGACAAATCTTTTAAATTGGGGCCGGGAGTTTGGCCTAGTGGTTAAAGTGCTTGCCTAGCATACATGAAGACCCGGGTTCGATTCCTCGGTACCACATACATAGAAAAAACCGGAAGTGGTGCTGAGGCTCAGGTGGTAGAGCTCTAGCCTTGAGAAAGTCCAAGGACAGCTCAGGCCCTGAGCTCAAGCCCAGGACTGGTAAAAAAAAATCTTTTAAATTTTGTTTTATATGTAAGAAACTATTCTAATTCAAATTCTCATTTTTTTCTTCCTTCGTTCCTTCCCTCCCTTCCTTCCTTGCTTCCTTCCTTGCTTCCTTCCTTCCTTCCTTTCTTCCTTTCTTCTTTCTCTCTCCCTCCCTCCTTCCCTGTTTTGCTAATTGGCAATAAGAGACTAATACAAATATAAATCCACAAGATCTATAAAAGCAAGGATCCAATTTTTGTTGAGTTTTCTTCAACAAACATTATTCAAGTTATAAAATAGCATTTAAACTTGTCTTCTTTTTTAAAATAGTTTTTTATTGTGATTAATAGAAGGGTTACATTATATTCACCAGATAAAAGGTGCATAACTTCACAACCATTGATGCCCTATCTCATGACATGGTAAACTTTGTCTTCTAAACTGAGATTAGGGAAGCCTGATATTATAAGGGGTACCATATACACATATATGTATATATACATATACACATGCAAATCTATTCATATATATTCTCTTATTTCATTCCATTTTATTTTGTGGTACTAGATACTAGCCTTAGTCATGCTAGTTTAAAGCTCTGTCACTGAATTGCACCTCCAGCTATTAAAGAATACCTCTGTTTTGAACTCTACAAACGGGACAGGCTCTGCTACTTCAATTCTCTTGAAGTCTGCAGTATTTTGCACATCCATAATCTCATGGAAAGCAAAATGTTTACTGCCCAAGGTTTTGAACTTGAATGTGGCTTAATGGTAGAGTGCTTGTCTAGCATGTACAAAACCCCGAGTTTAATTCTTCAGCACCACAATAGAAAAAAAGAAAATCAAAACAAAATAAATAAAACCCAGAAGTGGCGCTGTGGCTCAAGTGGCACAATGCTAGCTTTGAACAAAAAGGAACTCAAGGACAGGGCTCAGGCCCTGAGTTAAAGCCTTAAGACTGGCTCTAAATTAAAAAAACAAAATACATATACATGGAACTGAAGTTGTGGCTCAAATTGGTAGAGCACTAGACTTGAGCTGAAAAGCTCAGAAAGTGCCAAGGCCAAGTGCCATGATTGACAAAATAAATAAATAGATAAACTAATAATAATAGTTTCAATATATTTCAAGACTCAAAGCATAAGGACAACTGAGATTTGATTGCCATTAAACTTTGACTATTTTACATCAATAATTCATTTTATATGCTATTTGTCTATGTGATTTTTTTTTTGCCAGTCCTGGGCTTGAGCTCAGGGCCTGAGCACTGTCCTTGGACTTTCTCAAGGCTAGAGCTCTACCACTTGAGCCTCAGCACCACTTCCGGCTTTTTGCTATGTATGTGGTACCGAGGAATCGAACCCGGGTCTTCATGCATGCTAGGCAAGCACTTTAACCATTAGGCCAAACTCCCGGCCTCTATGTGATTTTTATACACAAGAAAAGTTATGTCTCTACATGTAGCAGAAACTGAAACAAGAGAATCTACAAAATTATTAATTTTAATCAGTATAAATTTTAGTTAAAATTAAGTTCTGATTATTAGTTTCTGTTTCTTTTTGGCCTCTCTTGCTGCAACAAAATGGATTGGTTTGCTTTACATCTTTAATGACCTGTAGCATTTAGAAAGTTAAGAATGCGTGTAGTCTGGACTGGGAGCAAAAATTCAGTTTCTGTAGTTACTAATGTGTGAGGCTATTTCTATTTCTATATGAACAGCCCTATTTCTGCTTTTGGCTACCTCTTGTGTTTGCTCTGTTGTCAGTCATTTGCATATGTTTTCACAGGAGGTAGAATCAATGCATTAACCATCTACCATATGTGATTTTCACCATATGCGATTATCACATACTGCCATTTTTTTTCCTGAAAAGAAACACAAGTGTCTGAGATGTATTCTACTCACACATTCTATTTCATATGTAAGATTATTCACAATTCTCTCTAGGCCCCAGATTCTAACCAGCACCAAGGCTTTGGACTTTGAGATGAGATGCTAACAAGTTGTCAAAAGAATTACAGCAGCTAGGTCATTATTCTACCACTCACTGTTCACACTTGTCCTTATTTCATCTTAATGAGGTGTCAGGTTTCTGCAATCCAATCTGCATCTACTTGCAGTGCAAAAATTTTAAAGATGTTATGATAAGGAAGTTCACTGCTCCTTGCTTTGGAAAATAATTTCTGAAATCTAGTTCCTGTAATTCTTTGGGGTAAATGAAACTGGAGCCTAATGAGCAAAGTTATCTTTAGTGACACATATATGTTAACGCCTGAAGTAAGAAAAGCAGATTTTTGTTAGTTTGAAGACATTGATTATCTGATCCAAGATGTGTAAAATCTATGCTGTCACTGTTTCTACTTCTGTAAATTGTTGAATAAGTTTATAAAAACAAGGAATAATGCATCACTTTTTCTTATCTGGCTATCTACTAATATTATCCTGAGTTCTGGAAATATTGTTAGGAGGACAAAACTTTGCCACTTTCTAAGTTGAAAGTATAAATTGTCTCAAATCCTATTCTTAGAGACTTGCAATTATTTTTCTAAGTAAACACCAAGAATTGTTAAGTGCAAAGAAATAGTAGCATAAGGATTTCAGATGATTTTTCTATTTGTTTATATTTGCATGCATTAAAAATAATTTAAGTGCACTTACGCTTGGAAGTCAGATAATGTGACGGCACATAGAACATTTCTGTAATTTTTCTAGTTTTAGACTTGATTCACCCATTCTTTTACTTGACTATTAAAATACACAATCATACTTTTAATAATCATCATTCATATTTCAAAAATTAAATCCCTTAATCTAGTTTTGTTGTATATAAGCTATTGAGTAGAATTGCAGAGACATTTGAAAGTATAGTTTTCAGGGCTTGGAGAGTAGGCTAGTGGTAGGGTGCTTGCTGAGGATGCATGAAGCCCTAATTCCATTCCTACGTACCACATACATAGAAAATGCTGGAAGTAGTGCTGTGGCTCAAGTGGTAGAGTGCTAGCCTTGAGCAAAATGTGTCCAAGGTCAGTGCCCAGGCCCTGAGTTCAAGCCCCAGGACTGGCAAAAAAAAAGTAGGGTTTCTCAGTATTTTGGCCTTGTGGCACATGTAGCCTATTGTGCTCTTTTGTATAGTCCAGTCAAATAATATGTTTTATTTGCACTCCAGCCAACTGAAATTTCATTTTCTACCAATTTCCACTTTGTCATTTTTAAATTTCAGTACTGGAACTGTATTCAGTGCCTAGACACTGTTCTGTCAAGACTAGGGCTCCAATATTTGCACTATAGTTCCACTTCTGACTTTTTGTTGGTTAATTGGAGAGTTTCATTAATTTTCCTGCTTGGGTTGGCTTCAACTCACATCTGAGCTTCATAAGAGGCCAGGACTACAAATATGCTCCAACAGTACCAGCCTAGTATTATTTATTTTAATACAATTTTAAATTTATAAGGCTTTTACATTAGCTCTTTGGTTTTGTATGTTTTTATCACAGGTAAGATATAATCAAGTGACATATTTTCAATTCTCAATTTTTTATTGAAATTTATAGAATCTTACCAAATGTTTATGAAAGGTTAAGATATAATACCACGTAACATACTTTCCATGTTCATTGGCTTCTAAGAAATAAACACTATGTTATTTTTTATTAGCACACTGTTCTTTCTTAACAGCTACAAAATATCCCTTTAGTATTTTTTGATAAATGCTCAAATCTTTCATCTTATTTCCCCTCCCTGCACCCTGCCTGGAATTGTATTGATGGAAACACTGCTTTATAAATCTCACTTACTGGAGCCTAATAATTGTGAAATCAATGGCTTAGAAAAAATGCATCTATCCAGTGTCTCTTTAATAACTACTGAACAACAAATTCTTCAGGGAAATATTTTTCCTATTTTCCACAGGATGATCTGAATCAAAATATTTTCATTAAAACTAATATGGAATGGCAGAAAGTAAAGAAAAGGAGAATGGTTCTTGTTTATTTTACTTATTTCTGCCACATATGTATTGATAAAGCAATTCTAAAAGATGTATGCATGATGTAATTCTGCAAAATTGACTTTTCTTCTTCATAATCACATGTGCATTCTTACATCTGCGCAATACTCTTTTTAAATACCTACCTGCAGTTAATTTCAAGTTCCTATTGATCTTTTGTGGCCTACACAAGTAAAAGGGATGATAAAGCAGACAACTCAAATTATCAGCATAGAAAATAGGATGTAAAAACTTGGTCATGCACATGCCTTCATCACTGATAATGGATAGTGACAGACACCAGATTTAAAAAATGTCAACAATTTTGTAATCCAGAATATATATATATATATATATGTGCTGATTTTGGAGCTTGAACTTAAGAGTACAGGCAGTGACCCAAAGCTTTACTTCTTTTTTGCTCAGTTGGTTAGAGCCTTATCACTTAGCCACAATAGGAATTCCCAGAATAGACCATACTGTAGGAAAAACATTGTCTTCCTGCTTTGTGAAGTTGTAAATATTATTTATTTGTTGTACTGGTACCAAAGGTTGAACTCATGGTTCTTGCTTTTGTTTGACTTTCATGAACATGGGTCTTCTACCATTTGAGTCATGCTTCCAGTCCAGTATTTTCCTGGTTACTTGGAAATGCGTTCTACAGAGTAGCTAAGATTATAGATGCAAGTCACTGGCTTAAATAATGGAATAAACATTTATATAAAACTGCAGTAATTAAAAAAAACTACAAAAAAGTACAAATAGTTTACCACATGGATAACCAGTAAAAAATACTTAGAAGTCAAATGAAAGTGGTCAAATTGTGAGCTTTATATACAATGCTAAAACTTGTTTCTTATTGTGTGTGTGTGTGTGTGTGTGTGTGTGTGTGTGTGTGTGTGTGTGTTGACATGGAGGCGACATACAGTGGAAAGTGTTCTTATGTATAATTCAATGTGAATAGTAACAGTAAATTCTACAGAGAATTTCTGAAAGAGATTTAGGCAGAGAAACAGATCAAACTGGGTCATGTTAGACAGGATAAATATTATGATTCCTCCTCTTCTGCCACAGAAAAGAGGAAAACCACAATGCTACATTGCTGAAGCTCTTTGAAAACTGGCACGTACTTTTAGACAGAAAAGACTTGAAGTCTTTTGCTTCCTTTTTTTAAGGTTAGAAATGGGCTTTTTGTCAAAAAAAATGTTCTCTGTGATCATTCTAACTAAATACTAACTAAAATCGATCTCAGGTCTCCATCTCATATCTTTCCAAGTAGTTGACTGGTTTATAGAGCTCTTATTGACAAACAGCAAAGTGGCAATTTATAACTCTCTATGGTTAAATGAAAATAAAAATACAAAAAGCTACTTCAAGGGGAAAAGCAGTTTTAAAGTGAAAGATTATTTTCCCCATGCAAAGAAAACCCTAAGTCAGGACAAGTCAGAAAAGGTAATGGGAGCAAAGAATAAGTACTTCTGACTACTTCAAACTTGGTAAGTCTGATAAAAATTCAAGAATTTCTTCTTGAAATTGTTTTGATGGCCCTCCTATGATTCTCTAGGCATTGCCTTGTGGAATTCTGGGATTTTTATTCCTGTCAAGAATTTGTCACTCCTAAGTGCTGTCGTTCTTCCAAAGGTGACTTGGAACCACATCTTTAACCATCTTCATTCTGAAAGGCTCTTAAACTTCGCATCCAGTGACTTCCAAGTCAATTGCTAGAAACCTATCATACTGAAGAAACTTACACCACAGAAAATTGCCAATACTCTCATGTACCCTTACATTTTCCCACAGAGCCAATTGTTTAGCTTCTGTTTGTAATAACCACCGTGTATATTGCTACTGAATCTAGCCACACAGATTGTTTATTAGATGCACAATAAGTGCCCAAATACAGCCAAACTACTCAGTGTGAATAAGAAATATGTGAATAAGAAATGGGGAACCGGGCGGGGATGGCTCACTCTTGTAATTCCAACTACTCAGGAAATTGAGATCTTAGGAGCGTGGTACAAAGCCAGCCCAGGCTTTGTTCTACTATCTCCAATTAACCACCAGGAAATTGAAAGTGGCTCAAGGGGTAGAGCGCTAGCCTTGAGCTGAAGAGCTTAGCGATAGTGCCCAGATCCTGAGGTCAAGCCCCACTACTGACCATCCCCCCAAAAAAAAAGAAAGAAAAAAGAGAAGACACAGGGAAACATGAAATGAGTTTTGAGTAAGGGAGGAGAATAATGGGAGGGGTGGATCTGATAAAGAAACAATGCAAATTTAATGGGCATGTTAAGTATTATCCCTCTTGTGCACCCATTTGGAATTTAGAAAAAAAAAATTACAAAGTACTATAGGAGTGCAGAGTATATAATGTGTCATTGTTCTATCAAATTGTTTAAACATGACATGGGATGGTGAGTTGTAAGTGTGTCTATGTATCAATGTGTGTATATGTACCAATGAAAATTAAATGTAACTCTTCATGTTCTAATTGCTAAAGAAGCAACAATACACAGAAACATATCTACCCAATGTAGACAATAGTCTCAAAATCTAAAAGAGAAATCAAAGTGGATAACAAGTCTTCTAGAAGATGATGTATTTGAGTGAGTTTACAGCTGACAGCCAACTAAGAATAAATTTCTATGATAGAAACTATTGGATATCTAAATGAGAAATATCTCAGAAATTCCTAAAATGCCATACTTGCCCCATATGTCAAGAGCCAAAAAATAAATACCTACAGGGATTTGAATCTTTTTGATCCTGATGGGATAGAACATGGAGATGAGTGCAGTATCAAAAGTAAATCATGTGTTAACACCCAGAACTCCACATGTCGATGTCAAATAGGTGGTGTGATTCATAAAAATTTTTGTCCATAGCAGAAAATGTCTTTAGAAAACTTTTTATAGAGATTATTAGGGTCACTCATGAAAATATTGCATATCTAAAATATTTTCAGAAGTATCACAATCTGATTTTGTTCATGCTTTTGATATAGCATTAGGCCAAAAATACACATCTTGAAACATAACTGTAGATTAATCTGTAGCAAAATTGATTTAACCTCAAACATCATAGCACATGTTTGGGAAGTGGAGTAAGAAAACCCATAAGCATGAGGCCACCTTGTGCTACATTATGAGATTCTATCCCTAAACAAACTATATATATATACTATGATATATGTCATATATATCATATATCTGATCTTGTTGACCTAGGAGCCTGGAATTAAAGATCACATTTTATGTGATTTGTTTAACAAGACAGGATAGGGTTGTCCTGTCTTTATATCTGAGATCACCATGTACAGAAAGCTGCCAGTAGTGGTTACTTTTTGCCTATGATTTTCGATAAATCTTTTATGTGTATAATCCATTTAATTATCCTCCAAGCATCTTTTACTATATTTAATTTCCTTTTTCATTTCAAGTTACTCTTTCTTCTAAAGAGAATAAGTCATCCAAGAATCACCAAGTATATTATTCCTGAATTTTCATGTTAGCACCATTAATTATTTGCATCACAATGATACTTTTGCTCCTGTCATTATTCTTATATAGAACATATAATTGTCTTGTCTTTTCTCTTTTATTACGGATTCATAGCTTAAATCTAACAGATTATTAAAATTCTGCAGAAAATGAAATGATAATGAATTCTGAGATTGTTTATATTTTTAATAGGTGTTGAGATAAAAAATAAATTTAAATGACATGTCTACTTATGAACTGAATTTGAATGAATGATCTAGTAAAAATGTTTCATTGAGTAATAAACAATGTATTCAAGACATACAAATCAGACAAATCATAAAAGTACAAAAGTGAGAAATTTATTTAGTGACATATTTTTTTCAGTAAAGCAGTGAACATATTTATTTAATCAGAATAATTGTATTAAACTTCTTCACCGATCAGTTCATCTGCCTGAAACCTTCCAAATGTTCTTACCTCCTTCAGTGTCAAAAACTAAAACTGTTACAACTGCCCACAAAATGCTGTACTGTTGGTCCTTGATTCTTCCCTAATCCTCTGACTTCCTTTGACCCAGGAAGACAGAATTTTAGCTGGCTTTTTTATTCTATTTTATTTTCACTTATTTATTTTTAATTGTACTTTATTGTCTGGATGATGTATAGTGGGGTTACAGTTATATTCGTCAGGTAGTGGGTACATTACTTTTTGAATCTTGATTCCCTTTTCACGTTTTTGTCCCCTTTTCCCTGCCTCCACCACCTCCCAATCATCTTGTTTTCCCCCTTCCCTTTTGTATTTCAAATGAACAAATAAACATATATGCAATATACCAGGTAACAAAGTCAGATACTGAACCACATGAGATTAACCATAAGTGGTCAAAAAAAGAGAAAAGAAATAACTTCACATAGTGCATTGAGAACAACAATCACACAGATAAACCTGTTGTGTCCATATCCTAGAGTTCATTTTATTTAGCCTCATCTTGTATGATCATATGTACATAGCTTTTGAGCTATTTTGATCCTCTGCTATGAGAATCCTAGATGTGTACTAATTATTACAAATGAGGGAAGCCATGGAGCCTATGCTACTTTGGGCCTGGCTTACCTCACTTAATATGATTTTTTCCAACTATTCCCTTGGCTCTTAAAAGCACAACTTTAGAAATTTTGAACCAATGAAAACTCAATTAAATATTGAATAAACAAAATTATATATTCTCAAGCAATGTTCAATGTACAATTCTAAAACTCTGAGTTGAAGCAACAGGGGATGAGAACATATTAAAAGGTATTTTTTAAAATGACATTTCCTGTATAGAAACATTCTTTCAAAATATAAAAAGGAATATATCAGTTAAAATTTATGTGAAAGCGAAAAATGGACTAAAAAAGAAACATAAATTTCATTTTCTATTTTTTGAAACTTAATGGTCCTTAATTTTAAGATAAAATGATCAATACTCTCTTACATTTTAATCGGCACTTGTAAGCCATCCCTATATAATATTGTTAGCACTCACGTTTAAATTATATTTCCATATCTCCACATTCACTTCAATGAGAGGAAACTAAAAATACAGAGTTTTTAAATGTACAATACTCATTAAATATCAGAAGTTGAAAATGGACGATAGAAGCAAAGTAATTTTAAAAAGTTATACTTTAGTAAACAATTTCATCAAATTATAACTTCATCTGTATGTCCTTGTTAGAAAATATATATAGATATATAATTAATTTCTCTCTCACATGCACTCTCTCTATTTATTTGTCAGACATGGGGCTTGAACTTACGGCCTGGGTACTGTCACTGACCTTTTCACTCAAGCAAATCACTCTATCACTTGGAAAACATATTATGTAGGTATACACATATATCTGTATCTTTATTTATAGCTTTGCAATGTTTCTATAATCCTTACTTGCCCTGAGCATTATTTTTTAATGAGGCTTATAAATAATGACCACCTCTGTAGAAAAAAAAAGATGAACAATCACTTTCATGTCTTTAAATTGTGCACATTTACATTACTGTCAACATTCACAGCATGAAAACCAGAACTTCATAATAACACTTTGGGCTGGAAAGTTGGGACCTTCCACTGGATTTCTATGAGTGCTTGAGGTGACTATCATCAAACCTAAGAATATTCATACAGAATCCTGAATACAGAAACACACTTGTGGCTTTCAGAAAAAAATATCAAAGAAAAATAAAGCTAAAAGACATGTATATTTCTTAATACTAAGCAATATGAGAGAGAATATTAGGCAGAAGCAAATTGGATTTAAGAAATAAAGCTATAAAAATAATAAATACTAACACATATGTAGTTGAAGTAAATACTTGGTCTTAAAAAGAATTCAGTAATAACCAGAAAAAGATAGATCGACATCTGTGACAGAATGGAGAAAGCAACCAACATCATGATCACTATAAGCAAAAGATGAAACATGATTAATTAGTCTGAATTATATATCAATGACTTTTTGGACCAAACCTATGGAATGCAAACTGGGAGAAAGCATACTACTTGAAAAAAACACCACTTTAAGCAGTCATGTATGGAATAAAACCCTTAAAAAAATTGAGCACACAAGAGTGACAGCAGAATTAAAAACCTAAGGCCAAGATAGTTCCTCTGAAATATCAGTAAAATAACACAAAATTTTCCAATGTAATGGAATAAACCCTTAAAAATGTAAAGGCTGAAGCAAGATAAATCTAGTATTCACTGTTAGGAAAATAAATTAGGAAAACTATCGAGAAGATGATGGATAAGAATGCAATAATAATTTTAATATATTTTAAATTTATTTTTTGTCAACCCTGGGTCTTGGACTCTGCACCTGGGCTCTGTCCCTGAGCGCTTCAGCTCATCTACCGCCCTACCCCTTGAGCCACAGGCCGCTTCCAGTTTCTTAGTGATTAATTGGAGATAGAGTCTCATAGTCTTTAGTGTCTTTAGTGCTTGGGCTGGCTTTGAACCAGGATCCTCAGATCTCAGACTCCCGAGAAGCTAGGATTACAGGTGTGAGCCATCGTACCCAGCTGGCAATAATAATTTAACAGAAAGATAGGATCTGTAAATAGAAAAACCTAACAATTCAAAAAAGAAATATACAATTCAATAAATAAAATAGATACTACATTTTTGGAAGTAAAGTTACACGTATACATGTCACTATAGTTACCAAACAGATAAACACATTCAGTCACATATTCACATTTAATATGGCCATATGTATTTGATTAATTCAACAGTATATTTGGCAAGAAATAGCAAAAGAGTCAACAATAGTACCTTGAAATGCCTGGAAAGTTTGACATGACTACTGTAATACCTCTTCATTAAGAAAATAGATTTTAAAGAATAAAAAAAAACTTAGAAAAACAGTCCAGTATGATTGTACATATACAGATAACTTAAACACATGTAGACACTGTGAATTGGATATGGGTTAATCAAGACTGGAGAGAGAGGGGTGGGGAAAAGTTAGAGATAGGCACTACAGCATATATTTTATATTCTATTATTTATTTTACAGTACAATATAAATAGTGATAATATATATTTGGACTAACTAGGGAAAAGATATAGGATGCTTATACTGCACATAAATAATAATGTTCCATAGATAAATATGCTTACTTTGACTTGAACATTAATTGATGTATGCATTGTGTGAATTTCATGTGGTACCACATAACTTTGTCATATATCAATTAAAAGAATAATTTCAAATCAAACAAAGCAAAAAAGGAGACCTGGTCTTTCATAGGTAGACACAGCTCTCCTAGGTGGCTGTTACTTTCAACATAGCAGCAGTGGATGACAGAAGATAGTCTAAGTTCATGTATTTGGTCAAAAAGAAATGTAGCAAGAGAGTTTCTATGCACAATAAAAAGCTGGTTCACATTGTAACTAAATTTTTTTCATATATATAAAATAATATGATTTTAGGAAGATATGATAGATAAACTGTTTCTGGAACAAAACAGTTGTATAATAATTAAATGCATCCAACTAATGAATTGTTCTCATTTCCTGTGTGAACTAGTGATCCATGATAAATATCAAGGCAAACTAGATGTTCAGGACATATGCTTTGCATATTTAAAATTGTTATAGTGTGAAAAATAGCAATAAAGTTAAGCATATTCAAAGTAAGAAAAGTGTTTGCTGTAGCCCAGTACTGATAATCAGGCCTGCATTCCTAGCTATGCAGGAGGCTGAAATCTGAGCAATGCATTTCAAAGCCAGCTCAGTCAGGAACATCCATGAGACTCTTATCTCCAATAGACCACTTACAAACAGGAACTAGAGCTATTTTTTTTTTAAGTAGTAGAGTGCTAGCTTTGAGCAAAAAAGCTTAGGGACAAAGAAAAGACCTAGAGTTCAAGCTGACGACTGACAAAACCCAAACCCAAACCCAAACCAATTTATAATAAAAATAAATAGAAAATAAAGAAATAAAGTAAATAACAGTAAAAAAAACAATAATAACAATTAATAAGCAATAATAAAATGATAATAAAATGTCTCTATTTGAAATTGATCAGAAGCATAAATTAAGTGAGCATTGTAAAATTACAGGGAAATATATGGAATGATCTTTGTATGATCAGATATAAAAATAACATGATTTTCTGATACAAAAATAAAGGGATTATTTGGAAAGAAGATGTTGAATAGTTGAGTGTATTCAAATTAAAAACTTCATTTTCTTGAAACAGACTGTTAAAAAATAAAGATATGCCACAAACTGGTAAAAAAAATAATTGCAAAATAATATTTGAGAAAGAAGCTTCATGCAAAATACAGAGTTCTTAAAATGTGTCAATGGAAATATTTATCTAATTTAAAAAAGATGAACAAACATCTGTAGAGATATCCTACCAATGAAGATACACAGATTAAAAATAATCATGGGCAAAGATTTTTAGTACTGTTTTCCTTTAAAACACTCTGTATTAGCCATTACTTGGGAGAATAGCCAATAATACGATGTATATGTGATAATTAATTCTGATTTTGAAAGACTACATGTATTCTTGATTTCAACTAATGACCTGCTAACCTAATGGGATAGGGTTGCTTGCACTTACTCCCTGTATAATGCTTCAAATCAGCACATTGCTACTTTTTTTTTTAGCTGTGAAGCTACATTTATTTTTAAATATATTTTATTGTAATTAATATAAGGGTTACATTATATTTGACAGATAGAAGGTTCATTACCTAACAAACATTCCTTCTCATGTTTTTGTCCCCATTTCCACCCACCCCCTTACTGTTACTGTTTTATGAATAAACAAAATTAATTTGTAGAGAAATAATAATTTTGGTTTTCCCCCTCATCTAATGAATGAAGCTGCAATGATATTGTTAGACAGGTTAAACAAGGTAATTGCCATCTTTCATCTTTTGATTGTGTATAGTCTTTGTTTTTAATTCTGTCTAGGGAGCAATCGAAACTGTTTTATGTTTATATTTCATTTTATAGTCTTTAAGATGGGGAATAAGCTGTCTTGGAAGAAGTCCAAGAGGGATGTTTCTAGGCACTTCTTGCAATAAAACACCATTCCAGCTGAAATGATAGTGGTATATTTTTTACTTATCTTGGTGAGTTTAAACATTTTACCAAAATAACTGAATAACACAGATTTGCAATGGGGTAAGGTTAGCCCCTACATATGTAAAAGTAACTGTTTTGACGTATTTAATTTTTTTTATTGTTGCTTGTGGGACTTGAACTCTGGGTTTGGGTCCTGTCCCTGAGCTCCTCAGTTCAAGGCTACCCATTGAGTTACAGCACCACTTTCAGTTTTCTGGTGGTTAATTGGAGATAAGAGTCTCATGGGCTTTAGTGCCAGGGATGGCTTTGAACCATGATCCTCAGATCTCAGCCTCCTGAGTGGCTAGGATTGCAGTCATGAGCCACCATGCCCAGCTTAATTTATTTCTTTATAGCATAATTAGAACATGATTTTCCTTGTCATTTTGAGTAAGTTGCTCTCCCTTAAGTTAACTTAGAAGAAAAACAGTCAATGTATATAAACTAAAAATTATTTCTGTAAGATTTCCTAAGTTGTCTTTGGTTTCTTGTAAAGTTTCTTTTTGCTGTTTTATCTTTAGAGTGATAAAATTTGTCTCCAACATTCTGAAATGTAAATGAGGAATAGAACTACTTCTGCTGTGCAAAATCCACGCAGACATATAATCATGTACTGTACCACCAGGTGTAGCATAGATAGGACATAGAACATCACCACCCTTCTTGTATGGCTTGAGTTCTATCTGATATATAAACCACCATTATTTCTTCAATGCTTCCATGTCTTGAGCTAAAAGTTGGCCGCATCTAAAGTTCAGAGTTTCTGTCCTCTTTCTCAGGTTTTTGCTATTACACAGATATCTCTTAAACTATTCTTTTTTTCTCTCAGAAAAAAATAAAATATCTAGATCATAACTTTAAAATTTTCTGTAAACATTTTTTATTCAAAACAGTTATATATTAACCCCTGTTGTGGTCACATGGAGGTGGATTTGAGAATATAGATTCAGGTTTCTTGAAGCCTGTACAGTATGCATTTATAGATAAAGCAACATACAATATTTCAATAATTCAATAAGTTATATTTGCTACAGGTAAAAATGATAGTGAGGAAAAACAAATTGAGTGGCTTAAGCAGGAAAAAGGGACAAGGTAATTTGCAAAATAAGAATGGACAAAAATTGTAGAAGACTTGAGAGAAGTGATTTTGCCAAAGTATGGCAAGTATATTGCAAGGAAAAGAGAAGTCAGTTCAAAAATGGGAAATCTATGGGGCACTGGTAGGAAGGAAAGACCATGACATTCTTTTCTCCAAATAACCAAAAAAAGTCAGAAATGGAACTGTGGCTTAAGTGGTAGAGCAACAGACATGATCACAAACCTCAAGAATAGTGCCCTGGATCCTAAGCTATGGCTCCAGGACAATAACATGTTAATGTATGTGTATGCACCCGTGTGTGTGCATACACACACAGATACACACATATGCACAAGATCTCCCATTCTCCTTATATTGCATGCTCAGAAAATCACTATTTCCTTGGTCTTAACCTGTGACTGTTTTAGAAATTTAAAAGTTTCTGTTTAGGTCTTCAATATTTTAATTTAACATTTTAATTTATTTTATTAATATTCATTTATTTTTACTTTTCAGGTTTTGAACTCAGGGTCTTATGCTATGTGGATATGTTTTCTGATCTGGCACTCTATCATTGATGTCACAGTTAGTCTAGAAATTTTTCTGATCATTTTGGAGTTGCACTTTCACAGGCTTTTCTTCCCAGGCTGGCCTAAAACTGCAAGACTGCAGGGTTCCTCAACATCCAAAGTAGCAAGGTTTATAGGTGAGAGCCACTGACATATACTTAGCATTGCTTATTATTAAATCTCTCTTGTTTGACACGTTCTTAGAGACCGCAGTATGTTTTCAATTACATGTCATTTAAATTTTAGATGCTTTACATGATAACTGATGTTGCATGTCTTAAAATGATATTAAGCTAGCAATACAAAACAAACTAAGAATAAAAAGCAACTAAGTTATCTGGTTATAACTCTAAATTAAGCATCTTAGATATCTATAACTGATTTTGTTTTACAAAAATACATTTTCATGAAGAAACTGGAGCACTAAAAAACTAAATTATTTGACCAGGATTATATTAACAGTGAGTGACAAAGTTTGAAATTTATGGGCACACATATAGTTTAAATATTGAAGCAGTTTAACTCATCATGATCTTCTTGATTATATAATGGGAAAAAACAGAGTATAGTAGAGGTTCTCAAAATTGGCTTAGCCTCAGAATTGCATATAAATGTTTTAAAAAGTATAGGTTCTTGGACTATACCCCAGACTTTTTGTATATTGAGACCCTGTATTTTAAAAATCATATTAGGGAATTTCTATGTATTTTGGTCTACCTAAAAAACTTGTTTAGGAATCACTGAACACCATGAAAACATTCAAAATTCTCATTTGGTGTAGCATAGGAAATAAGCTAAAAGCTCCATGAATATAGCATTTCTGCTGTTCTCAGCTATTCAAACTGTCTACTGTCAATGAGATTTGAAATTACTAGACAAGAGAGGGAATATTTTGTGGCTATGTAGGTCCCATTTGTCTAGGATTGTGATGGCTGTTTGATGATGAAAACAAAGACTTAATCACTGCACATCCTAAATGTGTGTTATAAGATCCCAAACAGATAAAAAGCATAAATCAATTTGCAAGATTACACAGAGAAATAAATTTAACACTTTGGAGACATTTTACTCTAAATTACTCATTTATAAAGAATGAGTGGTCTATAAAATAGTTTCTCAGTAGGTCAAAGAACAGATTAATTACATAAGTTAATGACAAAATAAAGAACTAGTCAGTCCTGTAGGTGCATTAAACTCTCAATAACTGTGTGGTGACAGAAGAGAAATTAAGAAATTATTATATTTTCTACAATATTTGCAGCGATATTTCAAAATTTGGGGCAATGTATATCTTTAGGTCCCATTAAGACTTGTGTTAAGTCCAGTAGGGAAGCTACCAATATCTCTCAGTTAATTGAAAGCAGATTCACATTAAGTGCTGATATAGTATTATGAGAAAAAATAGCATTTGTAGCCAAAGTTGGACTCATCTATTTTTCAGCTGTGTGCACTTCAAAGTGCCTCCTTTGGAGACCACGAGTAAAGAATGGAAAACACGTGTATTTGATGTGAACCACTTCATCTGTTGCTAAAGTACAATAGAAAGTACTGTAATTAATCTCATATGAGCTTAAATCCTTCAAATTATGATTTCCCTGATAAGATATGGATGTACAGAGGAGAGAGAAAAATACAATTCCAATCTTGGCAGCACATACATAAATAACTGACAGTGGAGAGGAAAGACTCGATGGTTTCCATCAGGAAGAAGGTGAGGACCTAGATGTTTGAAAGAAAGACAAAGAGAACTCTGGGTAAATCATTTTTCATTTTTTAATTAAATCGAGAATGTTATACTTAGATTTCTGGATCAGGAGGGCTTGCTAATCATATTAAAATACTCTCCTTCCCCAACTATCATTCAGGTTTAAGGAGGATATTGTAAGAGAAAATACTTCATGTGGAGGGGGGGAAGATTTTCCAAAGGGTGAGTGAAGCTTTGTATGTAGAAAAATAGAGACAAGGAGAGTTTAGGTCTATAATCCTAGCTACTTTTTAAACTGAACTCTGAGAACACCTACAATAACCAGCCTAGGTAAACAAACCCTTACGTTTTGTGCATGACTAATCAACAAGAAGTTATAAGCAAATGTGACTCTAGTAATAAATTTTAGAGCCTGAGAGTCTGAGTTTAAGCCTTATGGTCTGTACAACAAAATCTAGTAAAAATCCGAAGAAAAAGAGCAAGAAGATGAACAAAAAGAAAAATATAAGAGCCGGGATAAGACCTGTAAGTAAGCTCAGTTAGGAGCAGGGATGAGCACGTAAGAAATCCTCTTGTGAAAAAAAATATTTTGTATGCTTTTTGCTCGACTCTAACGGGGACAATTCATCTTAAATATATATTTCTGAAAAAAAGTTTCCTTGTTTTGATTTGCATTTCTTTTATGACCAGAGATGTTGAGCATTTCTTCGTGTCTATAGGCCATTTTTGTTTCTTCTTCAAAGAAGACTCTCTTTAAGTCTTTGGCCCATCTTTTAAAGGGATGGTTGTTACTTTGGAGATTAGTTTTGGAGTGATTCAATTTTTTGAGCTGTTGATATATTTTAGATATGAGGCCTTTGTCCACTGTATGGTTGGTGAAGATCTTCTCCCACTCTGTAGGCTTCCTAATTAATTTACTAGCTATGTCTTTTGCCATACAAAAGCTCCGCAGTTTAATGCAGTCCCAGTTATCCAGCCTTTCTCTGATTTGTTGTGATTCTTGGTCCTTATTAAGAAAGTTTCTACCTCTGCCAAGGAGGCCTAGTGTATCTCCTATTCCTTCTTGTAAAGTTTTCAGTGTGTCAGCTTTTACCTCCAGGTCTTTGATCCATTTGGAGTTAATTCTAGTGCAGGGTGACAAAGAAGAATCCAACTTTAGTTTTCTGCAGGTGCTTAACCAGTTCTGCCAGCACAACTTGTTGAAGAGGCTATCAATGCTAAGATTCCACCTCACTCCAGTTAGAATGGACAGGATCAGGAAAACTAATAACAACAGATGCTGGAGGGGATGTGGCCAGGAGGGATCACTACTGCACTGTTGGTGGGAGTGCAAATTCGTTCAACCACTATGGAAAGCAGTATGGCAGTGCCTCAAAAGGCTAAACATAGAGCTCCCCTATGACCCAGCAATTCCACTACTTGGCATTTACCCAATCATCCAGAAACTAGGGCATACTAAATCCACTAGCACAACAATGTTCATTGCAACATTATTCACTGTAGCAAAGATATGGAACCAACCTAGATGTCCCTCAGTTGATGAGTGGATCAACAAGATGTGGTATTTGTACACAATGGAATTCTATGCTGCTGTCAGAAAAAAACGACATCGCCCCATTTGTTAGGAAATGGAAAGACTTAGAAAAAATCATATTAAGTGAAGTAAGTCAGACTCAAAGGAACTTAGGCTCAATGGTTTCCCTCATTTGTCATAATCAGTAGAACCCTTGGGCTCTACTAGCAGAGATTTGCAATAGAGCAAAACCTTGATACATAAGGCCATATAGTATGAAGCTAATTGAAAGGACCTCCAGGATCCTGAAACAAAAGCCATATAATGAATGATTGTTGTCCTTAATGTACTATGTTATCTCTTATCTCTTTTGCTGTCCCTTGGTTATATCATATTGTTACAGTATCTCACTTTGTTATCTGATATATTGGATATATTTGTATTTGGTTATTTGAAATTGAATAGGGAAGGGGGGAAAACCATGATGGGGGGTTGGGGTTGGGGATGGTAATGGGGACCAAGACATGTGAAAGGGTATCAATGTATGTGAATTAATGCACCTTCTATCTGGCAAATATCATGTAACCCTTTTATTAATTACAATAAAAATATTAAAAAAGTTTCCTTGTTTGTTGTAATGTTTGATTTGATTTGAATATTTCCTAGAAATACAGTAAATAATTCATTTTTGTTAGATCATTCATACAACTCTAATTGATAAGTAAATATATTTTATTGGATCTGGATCCTAATACTGATCCAAATATAAATTATATAATATCTGGAATTACCATTTTTGCTCAGTGTTAGAGCTCTACCACTTTGTGGCACAGTCTGGTGTTTTCCTGCCTATGCTGGCTTTTAACTGTGATACTCAGATCTCAGCCCTCCTGAGATGCTAGGATTCCAGGAATGCTGGAACAGCACCAGCGATTTAACATTTTGATAAAAAACGTTCAGTGTAAAGTTAGACATATGAATTTTTGTGCCTGCTCCACGAACAGTTGAAAATAACACTTCAGACACAATAGTATTCTTTGTAGTTTCAAGTGAACTCTATATTTTCCAGTTCCTAGTAGAACATTAAATTTAGTTATTAACTTTTACTACCAGTTGGTGTTTTATCAGTTTCCATCATAAAGGAACCTCAAGCATTCCTGTATTATATGCACCAAATTCTTGCATAACTGAATAACTTCACTTCATCTCATTTTTAGTTTACCTATCAAGATTTAAACTTAGTGTTTCAAGACAGTGTTTTGTACAATTGAATTGCCCATCACAACCAAATTTATGCCTTCTTTTAAGAAATGTTGTCAATCTATGACAGGTATTTTCACTTTCATTTAAATATCTTAAAAATGTTTACTTTCAAATTGATCTTTCTCTTAGGATAGAGGTTTTGAAGACAGTAGTTATAGGATGAATGCACTTTTAATCTGACAGCCAACATTATACTAAACTGACAATTTGAAATCAGAAAGTAGACAAAAGATACTCAACAAGACAAGGAAAAAGCCAAACTGTACCAGTTTGCAAATGATGTATTTATAGACTAAGAGGTCCTAAAGATTCTACTCCTCAGCTTTTAAAGTTTATCAACAACTTCAGCAAAGTACTGGGATATAAAACTTTTTTCGGTCTACTCACAAAGAGCCAGATGGAAATTAGCCATACATACATACCACACATACCATACACAATAGCCTTTAAAATAGCCTCAAAAATCTAGGAATAAACATTACCAAGCAGGTCAAGATAAATGATATACAATGAATGATATAAAACTTTGCAGAAATAAATTAAAGAAGTAATGGAAGGTGGAAGAACTGAATTTTGTGGAGTGGCAGAATTAGTACAATGAAAGCAGCGATATAACCATAGGCAATTTGTAAACTCAATGCACTATCTATCAAAATCCCAAGATCATTCTTCACAGAGATAAGGAAACAAATCCTGGACTTCATATAGAAATTCAGAAAGGGAGATCGAATGCGTTCAGGGTGGTATGGCCTTAGACAGTACTCTCATATCTTTTGCTGTCCCTTGGTTATCTCATATGGTTACAGCATTTTACCTTGTTATCTGATATATTGTATATACGTTTATTTGGTTATTTGAAATAGGATAGGGAAAGGGGAAAACAAGATGAGGGGCTGGGGTAGGGGAAGGAAAATGGGGACCAAGACATGAGAAAAGGTATCAATGTTTGTGAAGTAATGCACCTTCTATCTGGTGAATATAATGTAACCCTTCTATTAATTACATTAAAATATATGAAAAAAGAAATGCAGAAAGTCTTCAAATAACCAAAAAATATGATCTTAATTTCTCAGAAAAACCAAATCTTTTCTCCAAAGTTTATCTTCTAGTTTATCTCTGAAATTATCTTTAAATGATTCCTTCCTTCCTTTCTCCTTCCCTCTCCTCACTTATATTAATAAATACCATAGGAAGTCCCTAGAAAGACATAGCTGTGTTTCTCACATTTGCTTTCAGTGTAACACTCAGCATTAATATTATAAAGTACTGTATTCTTCAAATAATTCTCCTCCAAGGCATTCAT
The DNA here is from genome assembly GCF_031878675.1 of Megascapheus bottae. Taxonomy (NCBI): domain Eukaryota; kingdom Metazoa; phylum Chordata; class Mammalia; order Rodentia; family Geomyidae; genus Megascapheus; species Megascapheus bottae. The sequence continues at coordinate 8,735,047 of NC_143511.1, read as the reverse complement.
CACTACCACTGCCACATTACTTATGTATACTTTATTACTTATTAATAAAGAAATTAAATTTCCAAAGTGAAATTCATATCATTTTATGTATTTAAGGCCTTAAACAAGGACATTCAGAGCAAGGACTCTGTTTATAGCCACTAGTTCCTACTCTATGTAGGCATAGGCCCAAATTTCAATCATAAAACACTTAATATTTTAGCTCATATTACTTTTTGAAACTGACTTATAGTTAATTATAGATTGAAAGCTTCAGAGGTGACTACTGCATGACTTTTTTTCCCTTGACACAAATTATATTTTAACTGATTATTTTTCACTATTGTAAAACTGCTACATTTGGGTGATGTAATCATTTTGAAAGTTTGAAAAATGACAGGATCCAGTTAAATCTCCTTAGTCTCTTCAAAATGAAAGCACAGAAATTTTAAATAATGATCTATAAACCAAATAATATAGATTACTAGGGATGTATTTTCAGAGGAACTAAGATTCTCCCAAGTCTTCCTCACCTCCATGGCAGGACAAGGAGTTTGCAACGAATCCTTCATCCACCTCTCCCATCACTAAACTTCCACCAATAAAATGCTCTTCATTGACCTCCAGTAGACTTCAGGACCAAAGTCTCATCTTCAATCTTGTACATAAAACCATGGTTTTGCTTTTTAAATGGTAGGAACATAAGCCTCATAGATATTAGGATCATAGTTTGAAGTCAGGGCGAGCAGCAGAGTCTGTGGTACTCTTAGCTCAAACTAAGCATCACGGAAGTCAAAAGTGAAATTGTTACTTAAGTTCTAGTGACAGTTCTAGCCTTGAGCAAGAAAGTTCAGGGAAAGCACCCAGTCCCTGAGTTAAAGCCACAGGACTGGCACAATGTGTATATATGCATGTGTATGCACATATACTCATCACATACTCACACTAGTGCACATGCACACACACATCACATACTCACAAATCACATACAAATATATAGTTCTAGAGATGATAGTTAGATGGATAGATACATATATACATAGATAAATAGATATGAAAAGAAGAAAAGCCTATTCTAAGTAGCTCAGAAAATTCTGTGTACAAAATATGGGAGACTTCAATATTGGAAAGAATAAGCTTTTTTTTGTTTGCTTTTTGATTGATTTGCAGTAAAACAATACATTATGGATATAAAATACCCATAAACAAAATTCTGTTATAGTTTGAAATTAAAAAGTATCCAGAAATGTAGAATCGGACAAGGAAGATGAATGAGATAATAATATAAAAAGAAACATATGAAATTGCATGCATAATTTTTATTTGTAGAAATTGTTATTTGTAGAAGTGATTCTGTGCCAAAATAAAAACTTGATTTAAGTTCCAATTACATTGAGTCCAGAAGTCAGAGATAATTAGCTAACAAGCAGAAACAACTAAATGAAAATAACTATTTAAGCATGAGGAAATATAAATTATAAATTTATATTAGAGTATATAGAATTAGAATAAATAGGATAAAACAGTAATTAAGGTAAAATAAATTTTCCTGAGTGTGAGAAATGCCTGATGGTGCAATTTTACAAAGATTATTTTGTAACAGCTGAAAAATAATAATAGGGAATTATATTCAAGCACATTTTGGAGAAATGAATATTCTGAGTAATAAAATAATGACTTATTATTAAAGAGACAATATTTTGCAAACTATGATCAAGGAACAAAAATGTAGAAGTAAAGTTTCCACTGCGATGAGAATTTTCTTATGTGTTTAAATTTCACAAAATATCCTTCCTGAACTCTCGCATGAATATAAGAGTTAAGCTATGCTTCATCTGTTAGTAGGTATTTTCGTTGTTAAATAGTTTTTATTTTAAATCTTGATTGTTATAACCTTAAAGCACGTTTTTGTTACACTTTCAGTATTTCTTAGAATAGAACCTGAGAAATAGAATTACTGACTGAAAAAAGTAGCAAAGTCTTCATGAAATAAGTTTCTAAACTGCTTTCAGTAGTGTCTGGTTGTTTTTATACTGTCCATATTATCCATCTTCTAGAATTCTTGCTCAGAGCACTTGCTTGGGAATCCAGTATGGAGCTATTTCTGGAGACATAAAGATACATTAAACACATTCTAACATTGGGAAGTGTTCACCGCAGGGAAAGTAGAATTTTCAGGGAATATTGCACAATGGAAAGTTATGGAGCATTTTGGTGAAAATAATATAGATCAGTGACATATATAGGTCGCTGGGAAAATAAAAAGTCAACATTTCTCATCCAGACAGCTAGCTGGGTTCAAGAAATGTCCTACAGTGAAGAAATGTTTTCTTCCGTGACAGATTCAGTTTTAAAAGTGAATATAATGGAAGTGTGTGTGTGTGTGTGTGTGTGTGTGTGTGTTTGTGTGTGTGTGTAATCCTCAGTGATAGTTTTATTATTAAGGCATAGCTGGTGACCTTATTCCCATTTGGAATTTGTGGTAGTTACTTTTATACAGATGTGAGCAAAGTATTTTTACAGAATAAATGTCTTATTTTGCATATAACTGCAGCAGAAGTGTCAAATCCATATTTTCTTGACTTTACGTACTAGTATACTGTTGGCAGAGTTTCTTTCCTTCAGGATAATCAGAAAGCAGAGCAGGAGAGGAAGCCATAGAGGACCATGCATGAAGGAAACCACAAAGCCATGTCCCATATTGGCTACCTTGTAGATGGCTACCTTTTAAAGTGGACACACCCTTCCTGAAGAGGGTGTCAGCAAACTCATAAATACTTGATTACTGTATACTCACATGGAACAAGATCAGCATATAATGTCAATCATGCAAGATACATGTTATAGCATTTTGTTCTACAAATTAAAGATGCTTAAATTAAAAAAAATATTATTGGCCTTTCAGTAAAGGAGCAATGTCCAAACATAATTCTTATTAAAAGTTTACCTGAAGTAAGCAAGGAAAATAACTAGCTGTACAATTCACAAATAAAAATGATTTTGTATATCAGATAACAAAGTGAGATACTGTAACAATATGAGATACCCAAGAGACAGAAAAGGAGATGAGAGATAACATAGTACATTAAGGACAACAATCATTCGTTATATGGCTTTTGTTTCAATATCCTGGAGGTCCTTTCAATTAGCTTCATGTTATATGGCCTTATGTATCTGATATATTGAATTTATTTGTATTTGGTTATTTGAAATTTGATAGGGAATGGGGGAAAACCAAGACCGGGGGTGGGTGGTGGGTGAGGGGGAGGGTAATGGGTACCAAGACATGTGAAAGGGTATCAATGTATGTGAATTAATGCACCTTCTATCTGGCAAATATCATGTAACCCTTTTATTAATTACAATAAAAAATAAAAAACTCAAAAAAATGGCTTTGTATATACTTAATACAAAATAATAATTAAAGATACACTTTTATATGAGCCGTATTTCTACCCGTGGTTTTAATGCTAAAGGGAATTGACTGTGAGTTGTACCGCTACAATAACAACTTAAATCAACTCTTATGATGTACGTACATACACATTTTAAATTCAGCTATTTTAGTGATATATCAGTTGTTTGTGAGGCCACAAGATTTTCTCCCCAGGAAATTGGAAGTATATGGTATGTAAAGTATGTGAAAATTCACTCTAAAATTCTATCACTACTTACCAACTGACTGCAGTTTCTACTAAGTGATATCTTGCATTTATAAAACAATATTAATCAAGATTTATAGGAACGATACTCCTACCTAGTAAATCGTGTTTAATTTCTTCTATTTATGCTGATGAAAGAACCCCCAAATATATTGCTATGTAAGAAATCAAAATGACCAAAGTAGTGTTTTTTACAAAATAACTTGACAATAAGTTTTCTTAATATGCTTTAGATGTAATCCTTCTTTACTTCACCCCAATTCCCAAACTATGAAACAAATGTATTCTTAATTTAAAATCTTTCTGGCTATATTTATACTAGGCTATTGATAATTTAATCAAGTTTCTAAAATCAATTACATTCTACTTGCTTTAAGTATAACCTCATATAGCCACTAAAGATGCGGAAAATGAAGTTTGATTGCTTTCTCAGGACATTCATCATGGGTACCTAATGGAAGCTTGCCGGACAATCTCCCTCACCAGAGTACGCACCATACTACAATGCATGTCTCAGTGTTTTATGACACCCACTGTTCAGTGATTGCAGTTATCTTTCTAGGTCCCTTAGTATGAGATTGTCCTGTGGAAGAAAATGAAGTATTAGCAAATATTGAACCTCTCATATTTCTTGAGAACTCTCAGAGGCACTACTTCACACTTTTCTTCATTTCTCTCACTTAAAAGTTTGTGCATTATCTTGAAAGTGATGTCTAGGGTTCTGGCAAGCAGAGTCATAATGTTCTAGATATTTAGTGTAAATGTCAAAGTCTGTGATTTCCCCATCATAAATTTCAATTGACTGGTGTCATTTACTGGAAAGGTTACGTGCGATCGAATTTATGACCATTTGCTGCTGAACTCAGCTTATAAATTGCTAATGATTCTGGCAGATGATTCAGTTTCTTATGCCAGTGAACTATCTGAGGTTAATTAAATAGCTTCAATAATCGCTTTTCACCAAAATGCCAATGAACTGCTGAGAAGTTAAATAAATGCACTACTTGGGATCTAGTGACGCCTAAAAAAAATGTACTCATTTTCCTTGGCCTTTGACAGTACTTGTCTAAAACAGAACATGAACTTAAAAATTGAAAATTATTTGTGAGGATTCTTTTACTTTCAGGATGAAGCAGAATCTCATCAGATCAATATACTACTATAATAACTTAATACAACAACCAGGCAAATCGATAGTGTGCTTTAGAAAGACGATATTCAAAAAGTACAATAGTAAACATAGAATTCCTGAAAAGATACAAATGGATCTTTAGTTTCACACAGAATTTTTTAACTTGTGAAAAAACATCATTTTAATGTTTAAAACAAATTATGTCTAACTTGAAAAGTATACTAAACCAACTGTAATTTGGACATCAATATTTTGAATTAAATAATCAGTAGATTTCCTTTGTTAAGCAGTATTTTTTAGTTTTAAATTTTAGATGAAATGTTCCTGTTTAATAATAAATATTTCTAAGTTGACATTATTCCAAATCACTAGGACTCTTACATATGATAATGTTCCTTTCTTATTAGTTTACCTACAATTCTAATATGCTGCCCTTAGTTAAGTTTCAAAATGCCTATTAAATATTATTTCCCAAGTAGGTTTTACAGTTAGAAATGAAAAATCAAATGTAAATAAATTATTTGACAGGAATCCAAGTAAGAGAATATTTTATCTATGATAAGAATTATTCTTAAGTCTACCTTCTATCCTGTTAATCTGGAGTTTTGCTATGTCACCTGGATAACAAATGACCTTACAGATATGGAGGAAGAAAGAAAGGTTACCTATTGATCTTGGAACTTACATATCCATTTCATGTAAAAAATAAAGATACTACATTACAACTACTCTTATTTGGTTATTTAGTAATTTAACTTAATGTTAACATATAGAGAATAAATACTTCAGTTTTTTATTAGGGGAAATACTAAATATTTTTTTCAGTTGTAGGACTTGAACTCAGGGCCTGGGTACTGTTCCTGAGCAATTTTCACTCAAACACTCTATCACTTTGAACCACAGCACTACTTCTGATTTTCTGGTATTTAATTGGAGATAAGAGATTCATGGCCGGGAGTTTGGCCTAGTGGTTAAAGTGCTTGCCTAGCATGCATGAAGACCCGGTTCGATTCCTTGGTACCACATACATAGAAAAAAGCCGGAAGTAGTGCTGAGGCTCAAGTGGTAGAGCTCTAGCCTTGAGAAAGCCCAAGGACAGGGCTCAGACCCTGAGCTCAAGCCCAGGACTGGCAAAAAAATAAAAAAATAAAAAAATAAAAAAATAAAAATGTAAAAAGAAAAAAAAAATGGGGCCGGGAGCTTGGCCTAGTGGTTAAAGTGCTTGCCTAGCATGCATGAAGACCCGGGTTCAATTCCTCGGTACCACATACATAGAAAAAAGCCAGAAGTGGTGCTGAGGCTCAAGTGGTAGAGCTCTAGCCTTGAGAAAACAGAGCTCAGGCCCTGAGCTCAAGCCCAGGACTGGCAAAAAAAAAAAGAGATTCATGGACTTTTCTGCTTGGCTGGTTGTGAACCATGATCCTCAGATCTCAGCCTCCTAAGTAGCTAGGATGACAGGCACTGTCATCTTTTAATAAATGTAATATCCATTATTTAACTATATAACAGTTAAAAACATAAAAGCTCAAAATTTGTATAATTTTAATTTATTCTAAATAGCAGTTTCTTATAAGGCTAGAATAAAATGAACAAATTTTCAAATAAATTTAATAAAGACATAATTTTATTCATAATGGCTATTAACTACATTAAACAAAGAATAAGGGTACTATAAATGTTACCCACCTGTATGTATTTTGTGTCATAGTACTTTCATACACAAGTTCCTGCAATGTAAATATTTTGTTTATTGCAAAATAACTTAAAATTATATTTCCAGCCTCTCCCCTTTTTTTTGAGGTTTTTTTTTTTTTTTGGTCTTTTATAGCTTTTTTTCCAGAGCTGGGACCCGAACCCAGGGCCTTGCGCTTGCCAGGTAAGGGCGCTTCCGCTGCACCAAGCCCCGACCCCCTCTCCCTTTTTTTTTACGAACTTCTAAGATAATTTGAAATCATCTATATGTCTGGTATTACGATATTAATATCACTGGCGCTTTTTATAAATATCTTTTTTCTTTTTCTTTCTTTTTTTTCCCTTGTTGGTCCTAGGGCTTGTACTCGGCCTGGGTGTTGTCCCTGTGCTCTTCAGCTCATTGCTACTGGGGTACCCCTTGAGCCACAACCCCACTTCCTGTCTATCATTTATCCATCATACATATTCTTACTTATTATCTCTATCAGAAAAGAATGCTCTATAAATATATTCATGTTTCTCTTTGTATATATAGATCTATTGTCATTTACCTGTAACTAGTATCTGAGTAAGCAATATTTAAAATGCACTAAGAGAAATGAATATAAAATACAAAACCTAAAAATACTATATATTCCTAAAATTTGCAGATTCTTTAGCTTACAGTTCAGGAATGTGGAATGGTGACAACTGTCAGAATAAAGTCAATCACCTAGAGATTGGTATGAAGAGAAGAAGATATCTGGGGAATTAGTGGACAAAGAGATCTGAACATTTCCTTATGACAGGGTAAGAATTTTGCCAAAAAGATGGTACATTAGGGAAATCAATTTTAAATCCTTAAATTATTTAATATAGAAAGATTAAAGATCATGAGAGTTTTTATTGAAGATCACTCTGGATTTGAGTGGAGTGATATTAGATAATATATTAGATTCTAATAAATCCAGTCAAATTGTTAAATTGAGTCAATAGAAAATTAATCACATAAATGCTTGAACAATACCCAGGAAAGTCAACCTTGTTAAAAAAAAATTAAATTTGGATACTTTTTTTTTGGAATGCAGTATTTATTAAGTCATAGATGAAGTGGTATATGTGCATAGTCAACACATGTTTAAATATTCTTGAATACATGAGAAGCAAAATAAATAACAATATAGTTCATTATTTCTTAACTACATTCTAATTCTTTAGGAGAATTGGAAAAAAGCAATTTAAAAGTGAAATATAAAAACTGATGGCATTCAACTTAGGCTCAATGGTTTCCCTCATTTGTCATAATCAGTAGAAACCTTGGGCTCTCCTAGCAGAGATTTGCAATAGAGCAAAACCTTGATACATAGGCCATATAGTATGACGCTAAATGAAAGGACCTCTAGGGTATAGAAACAAAAGCCATATAATGAATGATTGTTGTCCTTAATGTACTATGTTATCTCTCATCTCTTTTGCTGTCCTTTGGTTATCTCATATTGTTACAGTATCCCACTTTGTTACCTGATATATCGGATATATTTGTATTTGGTTATTTGAAATTGGATAGGGAAGGGGGGAAAACAAGATGAGGGGTGGGGGCGGGGGGGAGGGAAATGGGATCAAGACATGTGAAAGGGTATCAATTTATGTGATTTAATGCACCTCCTATCTGGCCAATACAATGTAACCCTTCTATTAATTACAATAAAAATATGAAAAAAACTGATGGCATCCATTTAAATAACATTTCACCGAATATATCTAAAATATCATGTTTAAAGGTAGCTATATAGAAAATGTTAACAAAAAAGTGAGACTAGATCTGGGCATGGTGGCTCATGCCTGTAGTGCTAGCTACTCAGGAGGTGGAGATTTGAGGATCATGATTCAAAGCCAGCCCAGGCACTAAAAAGTCCATGAGACGCTTATCTCCAATTAATCATCACAAAACTGGAAGTGGCACTGCGGTCCAAGGGGTAAGGCGAAAGCCTTGAGCTGAAATGCTCAGGGACAATGCCCAGGCGGTCTTATTTTAGTCTAAGTACTATAGTGGTTAGCTGTTAGCCAAAAAGAATGGAGGCAGGAACAAAGCCAGTAAAGTTGTGTTAAGTAACCCAGCCATTGCCCAGAAATCTATACAGCTCTTGTTCCCTGAAAGTGCAGCTGGCAACATAACAGGATTAATTGGAGGGATTTTCTATAGGGTGTTCATGAATTTGATTTCACTGTTGGATTCTTGCCACCAAAACCTATACACTGGATAGCTCTATCAGTAACCCAACTGTGTGTTTATATGATGAAAAATCAGATTTTCATTTGGTAGTTGTGACATCTGAAGAAATGAAAATTCAATTTTCAGTTTGCCATGATTCCATTATTTTTAAATGCTCTAAATTAAGAAATATACATTGTTTGTATTGCCAGACTCTTTTCTCCTACAGTTTTGAGTCTTGTGATTCCTAAGGAAATCAAATTCTTTCTGTTTTATCCACACTCATTAAACTATTTTTCCTAAGCAGATAAATCTCTACAGTCTTGTAAATACCACTATTTTCATTTTTATACTTTCTCCCTTAGCAATCAAAACAAATGTAATTTTCCAGATTTGAAATGAAGAATATAATTCAAAATTGCTGAGGTTCATGTGATCTTTTACTCTGCCCAAATAACTTTTCCAAATTTGGATACTTTTATTATCTTGTTACTGAAAATTAAGCTATTTATATCAAGTTGCAAAATACACTTAGGGATAGAAGTATGATCTACATAAAAAGATTCATATGCCAAGTCTTACACATTGTTAAAGTGTACACTAGGACTTTATCCAGAGTGAAAACAATTCACACAAAACCATTAGCGTTACAAAAATAATGGTTTTTTTTTTAAATATTGGCATCACTTAAGAATATTTCTTACCAATTCAACTTTTTTTGCAATTTCATTAGAGCAAAGAATATAAAAAGTGACTGAAAATTCTAGAGTGAACTTTCAACTTTTGATTAAAGTCCAGTTGTCACAAATATAAAAGACAGATTTGTCAACAGATTTCTATACTACCAAGATGTAGACATAAAGAGTGAGACAAGCACATAAGCAAACAACCATACAACAATTTAAGGTTAAATGCTGCAGTGTTGTTATAAAATCTCCAGTCCAATAACCAAAGATGGGTAAAAAAATAAATGCAGAGGTGTTGTCTTATTAGAAAAATAAAAATGAGAATAATTGAAAGTTATAGCCCATCAGTGAAAAAATCCTGAAAGAGAAATAAAAACAATTGAATCAAAAAGCCAGGAAAAGGTTGTCAATGTTATTTTGAAATAATAATAGATTTTTTTTATTAAATATTAGTTGAAATAGCTCAAACAAGGTTGAGTAAGTTAAATTTAACTATATGCTCTGAAGATTAAAATGAAAAGGATGAAAAAAATCCAACAGCAACAGAGAAGTGTAAACTGTGGACACTGGTGGTTCATTCCTATAATCCTAGTTATTCAAGAATCAAAGATTTGAGGACTGGTTTGAAACCAGCAGAAGCAGGAAAGTCTATGAGACCCTTATTTCTAATTACTGGTCAATAATATTGAAGTGGAGATGTGACTCAAGTAGTAGAGTGCTAGCCTTAAATTCTAAAGTATATATATATATATATATACACACACACATATATGTATATATATATATCCTAAATTCAAGCTCCAGGGCCTCACTAACTCACATATACCACATACACTCATATGTTACAGGCTAACCTGCTTACAATACATATAGGCTTTGTGAGAATATGTGCTTTTCAATATTAAGTACAGAGAAGCATTTCTAACCAGGAAAGGTGATTCTAAACTATTGTACTCACTGACACAATTTAATAAAAATTACAACTAAAAAAAGGAGAAATAAAGAATTAAAGGGAAATAGATAGACTAAAAGGACCAAATGAAAAATATTTAACTTCACCTTTCTATCATGTTGAAGTCAAAGATACTAGATGAGCAAATTCTAGGTTGAATGATTTAAAACAAACAGAAGGGAGATTTCAGGCAAATGTACCTGTGTATATATTATGAATGGTGACTTTATGAATATGTTCAGTTTGGGAATATCGAGTTGTTCATTTATAGAATAGCTCCTTTCCTGCATGTAACTTCCAATAGAATTTTATGGTAAGAGAAAACAAAAACTGTATATCACTTTTTCAGAAAACCCTGGTGAACTGAGTGTGACAATCTCAGTACTTCGGAGTGTAAAGCAGGAGGACTGTAAGTATAAAGCCAATATGAGGTACATAGTGTGTCCCAGTCTCAGTGAAACAAAAGACAACTACAACAAAACCCCCAATACGACATATTAAAAAGAAGCTAAATTAGAACACTATTTTCAATAAGCATATCAAAGACAAGCCTAATAGTGTTTTAGTCATAAAACTATAGTCCAATAAAAATAGTCAAATACTTAAAAGAATACTTCATAATGTGACTAGTTAACTTATATGGCTAGTTCACTTATAAAATAGTTATTGGTAAATTTCTGTGTACAGCAGAATATTCATAGCATCATTGTATGAATATAAGACTGAGGTGGAAATAGGTCATATGTCCTTAATGGTAAAATTGTATATGATGATTCCACCATATAAGTAAGAGACAAATAAAAACCAATGTGATATGTAAGAAAAGATGCCTTTGCCTTTGTAAAATCTTTAATGAAGCAGGATGGTGATAAAGTGATTTATAAAGTGATTTACTTTGGACAGGTTCTGGTGGCTTATGGCTGTAAACCAAATTACTCAGAAGACTAGAGTTTGGGTCTCCTATGTTTGAAAATGCTGGAAATGGAACTGCAGCTCAAGTGTTAGAATGCTAAACTTGTGCATCTCTCTCTCTCTCTCTCTCTCTCTCTCTCTCTCTCTCTCTCTCTCTCTCTCACACACACACACACACACACACACACACACACACACACAGAAGTTTTACTTTGAAAATTTTGTTTTTCAAAAATCCAAAATATGAGATTTAGGTATTTTCACTGTTATTTCATTTTTCAATCAAACTTCCATTCCTATTACAATCTAAAAAACCTCAAAAACAAAAAAAGCAAACAAACAAAAAAACTTGTAGCAATTGTAACTGTGGTGTGTTGGATTAAATTTTCAGTTCTACTTTGAGATTTTTATTTGTTCATTTAGAATTCTTATTTAACAGATAACAAAAATAGGAATATGAAAGAATATTTTCATTTCTTCTGCACAAATACAAAATCGACAGATATACTCAAACATAGTACCAAATAAATGAGACAAAGTATAATATTAATGATATTTTATAGTTTTTGACACAAATTTTCTCCTTCACATTGCAAAGTTAGATGTGGATATTTTGGGGGAGAGGTGGGGGTCGTGTTGCTGGGTGCTGTCCCTGAGCTCTTCAGCTCAGGGCTATTGCCCTACCCTAGAGCCAAGTCCCACTTCCCATTTTCTAGAGGTTAATTGGAGATGAGTCTCAGGTTCTTTTGTGCCAGGGCTGGCTTTGAACCTTAATCCTCAGATCTCAGCCTCCTGAAAAGCTAGGATTACAGGTGTGAGCCACTGCGTCCAGCTAGATGTTGCTTTTTAATACTAGGGCTCATTCTGTTTCATGACTCAATTTTCCACAAAATCTGCACTAATATATTCTTGAAATATGAGTCTCTTTTCTTAAAATGGTTAATATTAACAGTTCTTGGGGAAATTAGTTTAACAAGTAAAAAGAAGCTGGATACTTGACATTTTCTAATTGCAAAATGTTGGAGAAATCCAGATTGCATCATAATGTAATTACATAGTAATGACTTCTTGTAACCACCACAGAGATACACTTTATAAAAGATGATACATACAAAATTTCTGATATTCCAGTAGTTTTGACTATTTTATTTTATTTTTTGCCAGTCCTGGAACTATAACTCCGTGACTGGGCATTGACCTTGGGCTTTCTCAAGGCTAGCGCTCTACCACTTTATTCACAGCACCACTTCTGGTATTTTCTGTGTATGTGGTATGGAGGAATTGAACCCAGGGCTTCATGCATGCTAGGCAAGCACTCTACTACTAGGCCACATTCCCAGTGCATTGACTCTTAATTTTAGGGAAAAAAACTTCGCTCAGCTTAATATTTTGAATTCCTGATTAAAATGTATTTTTTGCTTGTCTGGAAATGATAAAGTTAAGATGTGACAAAATAGGAGAAATTCCAGGTTATTATAATACCTAAAAATGTTATCTGTGAAGACAACATGAACATGAAAGAAGACATTTTAATATTTCTGCTTTTCTTTCAGGGCTACCAGCATCACATTCTTTGGTATGCCAGGGATGTCATATTTTGTTTCAATGTACTTTGTGACTGTGACTCTGATTCTCTGTGATTCTTTTCACCCATGCAGCATTCTTCTGATTCATTTTCTCCATTTGTGCTGTTTTTCTCTGTGATGTGAATCCATCCCTATCCATTATGTCATGCCTCCATCTTTTGCTGCTTCTGCAGATTGAACCATAAGAGGTAAGCGCCATCAGTAGAGGAAAAGTTGACTTCTTTTGTGTGGAGGAAGAATCCTTTATTTCAGGTATTCTATAGCCCTTTCCCTCTAATGAACACTGCCCAAACTACACTTTGAGGTGAACTCATAGCATCATGTGTCACAGTCATTACCATTTAGTTCTGGTTGCTAAGTATCTTTAACTCTGTGTTAGGTGTCTGCCAGAGAAGAATACCCCTCCCTCCCCCAGAACATGTGGCCCTCTCTAGAAGTCCCTGACCACCACCAGTAACCCAGGTAACTGGCTTACTTGAGGGCAATGGAGGGTTCTCCAAGCTCAGAGGTGACTTCCTCAACCTCTGAGGTCCCTTCTACATCAGCTGCGGTCACATCTCCTCCAGGTCCTCTCCTTATAAAACCTTTCTCCCTTATGTAAGTCCACCCCACTCTGCTCACCTCCATCTCATGCAGGTGGGAAGTTCCATCTAATTAAACTCTCTACTGCCTAAATAACCATGTGGAGATCTCCTTTCTTCAAACCTTACACTCTGTATCTCAAATTTTCCTCCAATTTCCTGTGCAATACTCTGCAAAGCACAATGTCCTGGTCTCATGCTCTGACCCCTTGAATATAGAATTCCCAAGTCTGCCCTCCATCTACCCAACACCATGAAGATTATTATACAAAGTCAGTGTTTGAATGATGTATGTTATCATTACTAATGCATAAGCAGTGGCATTTCTGGATGACATTGGATTTGATGATGAATCAAATACATCAGGTATAACCCACCTTACTCTCAATATTAGGATATATAATTGTTAGAAAACATTTTTATAGTGATCTCAATTTCATTTCTAAAGTAAGTTTGAATTTCCAGGGCCAACAATTCTAGGCTGGTATCATTTAATGTTTTTACAAGAACTCAGAAAATGACTCTGAGTTCCTTAGCACTTAGTTATCCATCTATTGTTCATCCTCTCAATTGGCACTTCACAGGGGCCATGCAAAGGTTGAACAGACGCCTCTCACATCTGATCAATGTCTGGTTTCACCTTTATTGATCTCATAGTCATCAAAGTTCACATCATAATGCTATTTTTCTTTTTTAATACATTTTTATTGTAATTAATAGAAAGGTTACATTATATTCACAAACACTTGTAATGCTGTTTTTCTGTGGTGCTTCTATTAAATTCACATTGCTTCATATTGGGAATGTGTCATATTTTGACAAGCTAAAAATATATTTGCATGGCTTGCCTTGCCCCTAGACTGGCATTTGGTATTAGAGACAGATGTCCCAGACTTTTCCCAGACACAGATTAGCATATCTGACATACTTAGTGAAATAAGTATCTAGAATAAGAAAATGTATATATTTAGACAATATAGAAAGGCACCCCAGTATTTGTGAGTTTGATGTAGAAAGTCATCTAAGTTTTTGCAGTGTACAATTTACTAGTCTTGTGACCTTCTTCTAAGTTTTGTCCTACCTCCCACACACATGAATGATAGGATAAATCTTATGTGAACAAGAGAATCCCATAACTAATCACTACTATTTATCTTGTACTCTGCCCTTTCATGTAGATTACTTTTATGTTATAGCACTGTGTAATATGCTATGTGAAATGAATTCCCTACATAACTATATTTCTCATTAAAATTCTTGATAGCTGTATTAAGGAAAAAGACAATAAGGATATGTCTATTGGGCTAAATTGCTTGAACCATTCAATCTGAGATGCTGTAGTACTCAAAACTATAAAGTGATCAGCTCTCCCTGAAGAGTAAAAGAGGAAGCAAGGCTTCTAAGAGTTGTGATAGAGTTACCAAACTCTCCTGAATCATAAAGAGGGACTTTTAGATGAAAGCATTAGGGATACTGCAACTAGCTTGATATAACTGGATTATAGAAGAGGAACCAAATCACAAAGCCTGAGTATCTTTACTCATGGTAGAACTGAGGTGATAGAACTGATCGTAGAATTTGAGAATCAGGAATCAAAAAGCCTGTAGCTTTTTGAAACTACTGTATAGGACAGATGTCCTAATTTTTTAAAATTTTGTTGTCAGAGTAATATATAGAGGGGTTACAGTTACATTTGTAAGATAATGAGTACTTCTTGAGCATTGTTAACCATTCCCATAGTATTTACATACTGGAAATCATCTTTTACAATGGTTTATAGAATTATGAAAATATAGATACTGAAGAGGCAGCTAACATAGGTATGAACACAAAGAACACATTGGATTCTATATGTTTCCTTTCTCATTTATGTGATGGGGGAAAATTATACCTCACTTTTTAAATCTTAAAATAGGATATTATTTCTAGGTCATAGTTATATATTATAACTTACAAAAGTTAATTGATGCATAAGTCTTTCTATGCACTAATCCCTATTTTAGCATCATGGATAAAAGAAGTGTTTAGAGTATAATTGTTTGAAATGATTAATATGTTTTGTTACTGTGAAATCTAGGGCTATTAAAGAATCCACAGATGGTTAATCTCATTGTTACTGTATCTGACTTTGTTACAAGTATATTGTATATACATTTATTTGTTTATTTGAAATAGGAAAGGAAAGGAGGAAAAAAAGATGATTGGGAGGGGTAGGAGGAGGGAAATGGGGACAAAAACATGAGGAGTATCAATGTGTGAGAAGTAATGCACCTACCACCTGATGAATGTAACTGTAACCCCTCTATACATTATCACAACAATAAAAAAGAACCCCCAGGTGATGAGTAATGTTGTGGTTTAAAACAGTGGCACAAATCCACATATATCGTAAAGCTTTATATGTATTTTTCTAATGAACTATTAACTTTTTCATGGGAAATTTCCTTCTTCCTTCCTTCCTTTCTTCTGTCCTACCTTCTTTCCCTTGTTTTCTTCCTTTCTTTCCTTCCTTCCTCTTCTTCCCTCCTTATTACTTTAAATTTTATAAAGTTTAATAGAACATGTCATTTTTATTGTTAAGTATCAATGAAAAGCTGTTTTTTTCTTTTCAACCACATCTTGACAAGCGTATCTTATTTTCCTGAGGAAATTTCATGTTTCTTGTTTATCAAAATGAGTAGAAGGAAATTTTCCCTGCTGGAGTCATGTGTCATATCATGAATCATAGCTAACAAACAATTGTTGGCCCAGCAGCTCAACATAGTAAAACAAGACTAGTTCCAGAAATTGAATATTTGATTACTTCATTTTATATTTTAGGTTCAAAAATGCTTCATATTGGCCAGATACCAGTAGCTTACACCTGTAATTATAATTATTTTGGGAGGCTGAAATCTGGTAAAGCTGGCTCAAAGTCATCTAGGGCAGAAAAATCTGAGAGGCTCTTTTCTCTAATCAACCAACCCAGAGGCTTAGAAGTACAGATGTGGCTCAAGTAGTAACATTACAAATTTGGTTTAAAAAAATCTAAACAGGAAGGAAGGTTCTTATGATGGGGTGGGTGGAAGAGAAGAACATTGAAGGGTTAACGCTAATCAAGATGCAGTGTTCATAAACTGCTTTGTTAGGTGACACCTCCATTGTTCCACTACTGAAATGTAATTTAAAAATATTTTAACTAAGGCCCAGAATTTAAGCCCCACTTACTGGCACAAACACACACACACACGCACACACACACACACACACACACACACACACACACACACTGCATATTTAAAAGCCTGGCTTCTTTGTGTTCACATTCAAATCCTACTTGCTCTAAAATATACAAAACAGGAGCATGTAATGACTTAAGACTCCTAAGAAGACTCTCAGAAACCTCAGTGACTAACTTCAAGTGTCTCGTTTGTTATTCAATATCCTCGTTTGACTTGATCATTTCACTTTCCAGTTTTCCCACTACAGTGCTGTCACCACCCTAGGAAACATGGCTCAGTCAACACAGACTGTAAAGGCTAATTGGAATGCAAAAATGGGACAGTAATGTCCCCCTAGGCCAATTTAAACATACATTTTCTGAATCCTTGGTGCTTCTTCCCTTATGAATCTCACTCAGGAAGCGCCTGTGGTGGCCAGAGCAGCCTTGTTCCTGGAGTGTGCTCGGTTTGTTCACCGCTGTAACCGTGGCAACTGGCCAGAGTGGATGAAAGGACATCATGTAAGCATTACCAAGAAAGGCCTTTCCCGAGGACGCTCTCCCATTGTCGGCAATAAGCGGAACCAGAAGCTGCAGTGGAATGCTGCCAAACTCTTCTACCAGTGGGGAGACGTGAGCATTTGACCTTCTCCTATGACCCTTAGAGCATTTGGGGATAGTAGAGACGTTTGGGATTGTTTTTAATTTTCTTTTCTTGAATACAATTTATTAGATAGCTGCTTTGTTTGAGGCAGTGACCTTACTGCTTTAGAAGTTTATTCAATTTATATACTACTATTACTTAACTATTAAAAAGATGGAAGTTTTATACTCGTCAAGTGGCTTGCCAAAATTTATGTATCTAGAAAATAGGAGTCTCCAATACTCTATCCCCATGTTGGATTTCAAAGCCTTGCTTCTTTATTGCTATCTTTAGAATCGGCTTTTTGAAAAAAATATTTGTTATAATCGTTAAATGTTTATATCCTGGTTTTGGCTTTTTTAATTTTCTAAGAAAATAATTTTTTCTCTCAAATTTCTCTCCTAAATTTGCTTTGCGAATATCTGAAATCTTAGAAGCATCCATCATAGCAGACACAACATAGGATTAAGAAAAGAAACATAATTCGAGGTTGAAATGGATAGTGGGAAGGGGGATGTATCCCTAATCCCATTCTTCAAAGATGGTCTCTTTTAACTAATTCGTAAAGAATATCCTTATATCATTACTCTGTAATAAGATGGTAGAGACAGAAATGGGAAGATTATGAGGAAAGTACATGGAGACTTGGATGTGTTCATTTCATTCTGTACACCTCTTCCAATCAACTGTGCAGGAATCTCTCACCCTTACCCCATCCCAAGACTCATAAATCTCAAAAATTACAACCAGTCACTTCTCTGATCCCAAGATATTCGATAAGCTAAGTTTTCCTACTAAACATATTTGGAAAACTCAGACTATGGTCTACTTTTATTATTCTTATGGCTAAAATAGTGAGTGATGTTTTCTAATATCATGGATGCCATTGGACCATTATGCTAACATCAGAGATGACCTTTGACCAGAGAGAGCAGATTTTCTATCCCTAAAGTATTGACAATAGAATAGAAAATTTAGATTACCAAATGTCAGAGAGCCAGGGAAAGTTGTTTTTATCTCCAACTCCTTTCATTTTCTATCCCAAATGACTCAGCCGTATGTTAGCAAAAAGCCATCCAATTTTCGGCAAAATATTATATCATTTGGAACACATCCTCTCTTGGGAAAATTGGAGACAGTAACTGTTTTTCAATTCTTGTAAGGTTAATGGTGTTTTGACTCCTATTATTTCTCAGGCAGAGGTGGTAATTAGTTATGAATAACTAGTATTCTAATTTCTTCATTTGAAGAAGTTTCCCTTGGGAGGATCCTTCTTTCCCTTAATAGTAAATGTGACAGATGATGCTGGATGTGGTTGTGCACTCCACTTAATTCTAACATCCAGAAGGCTGACACTGGAGGGTTGAGAGTATGGGGACAATCTGAGCTACATAGCAAGTCCCCATCCCAAATATAGTAAATCAATCAAGAAGTAAGATAGGTAGGGGTTGTGAAACTTAAGCTTATCTGTTATTCAACCTACTAGGCACAGGAGAGATAAATCTCTGGTGATCCTTTGTTTTTGAAAGCCTGCTCCCTGGAATGCTGTAATTTATCCTCTTCCTTTTCATTTTCTGATGTCTGATCCATTTTGATTTCCTGCAGTGTTGTGAGTTTGAGGACAAGACTGGATTTTTATATAAAGCTGGCCAACTTCTTCCTTGTGCAGAGAAGTTCTGACATTCCTTCAGTACCTACCTCATTCAAAGAGTGTTTTTACGGCCTGGTTTCTCTGAAATAACACTCCCAATTGCCAATCCCATAGGACTCTCAGGAGGGGAAACCATCAAGTGCTGAACTTTTAGAGGGTTCAGATGTGTGAGGAAGGTTTTGACCAAGGGAATGTCTGAACAAATATCTCCAGGATAAATACTTTGGGACATCTTCACAGATATGATACTTCTCACTGTCTTGCTAGTTTATTTTCCATGAGAATATACACAGGAGTTTCTGAATCCTGTCCTCTGCTTCATTGAATCTGTGTCTCCTTCCTTTCTGTAAGTGTAGCCATCCTCAAAGATCACTTTTAAGTTCCTCCTGTATAATTCACCCAGTGTTTCATGGTCCCTGTATTTTCCTGTTTCCAGCAGTACAGACTTCTCTAACTATAACACTGTTCAGACCCCAAGCTTGCATCAGAAGCATTCACTTAAAAATATCCTAAAATCTGATCAGAATAAAGTCCCTTTTCCCAAATGAATAGTCTACCTACAACCCTCCCTAAGCCTTCTAATCTCATTACTGGTACCACAACCATATAATAGAGCAGCTTTTGAGCATATTCTGACTCTCCTATCCTAAGTGATTCTATTACTTCCATGTCATAGAGTCCCATAGGTCAGAACTTTGACTTTGCATATGGATGATTATTTTCCAGTGTATTCTTATCCTCACAGCCTGCCATTGTCTGTCTATCCTGTGCACTGCCAGGAAGATGATCTTTTTGTGACACAGCCCTTCCAAAATAGAATGTCTCTCAGCCTTCAGAATTGCCCTCTCCAGTTCCTTCTCCAGACTGTTGGCAGTGATTCAGCTAAACCACAAATCAGGATGTGGGTTTCTTACATGCTTAAAATGCAGCAGTGGCCCTCAAGTTAAGACCCAAATTGTGCTTGGTGCTAATTGCTTTCACCTCTAATCTTAGCTACTCAGAAGGCTGAGATCTGAGGATTCTAGTTCAAAGCCAGCGTAGGCAGAAGCATCTGTGAGAGTCTTACCTCCAATAAACGGCTCACAAAAAAAATCCAGAAATGGTCCCTGTGGCTCAAGGGGTAGAGTACTAACCTTGAGCAGAGTCAACACCTAGGCCGTGAGTTCAAGTCCCGGAACAGCAATTAATTAATTATTTTTTTAGAATACAAATTGCTTTAACCTGATATCTTTGTCTACTCTGCAACCATTGCTCAGAGCATTACAAGATTATGAATGATGAAGTCAAATGAGCTTATGAACCAGAAGCATATTTGTCTTTATACCTACCATGTGTTTGATAATAATAGTTTATTACATTAATTTTTCTTAAAGACAGCTACATGGCTTGTCCCTGCCTTCTTGGCAGATAGTAAAATGTCCTGGGATTGAGCTCAGGGCCTGAGCACTGTCCTTGGACTTTTACCACTTGAGCCTCGGCACCACTTCCGGCTTTTTTTTTTTTTTTCTATGTATGTGGTACCGAGGAATCGAACCCGGGACCTCATGCATGCTAGGCAAGGACCTTAACCACTAGGCCAAACTCCTAGCCCCTCGCTCCCAGTTTTTTTTGCCACACTAGTCCCTGTGAGCAGGCACCAGGCCCAAGTAGCCTCAGCCCCCGCCCGCCCCGCCCCCGCCCCGCCCCCGCCCCGCCCCCGCCCCCGCGGAAGGCGCAAGGGGCGTGGCCCTGGCAAGGGGCGTGGTTTGGGAGTCGCGGGGTGGCGGAGCCCGGGAATTCCCTCCTCCTGAAGTCAGGCGTCCTGGCCGGCTCCGCAGTCCTGGCTGCAGCCTGCCGCCCCGCGCCTCGCGCCCCCACGCCTAGGAGGTGGTCCGGGTGGAGGAGGGAGAGCAGGAGGGCCTCGGCGGGCGTCTGCTCCGCCCGCTGCCCCTTCTCCGTTGGGTCAGAACCAAGGCCACAGCGACCCGTGCCAGCGCGGCCAGAGGGCAGGTAAGGACCCCGTTGCGGCCCCACGCGCGGGGACTGCCGACCCCGCTCCCGGCGGCGCTGGGCCCGTGCGCCCTGCTCCGGGAAGCGACTCCACGATCTCCGCTCTCCACCGGCCTGGAGTCGGGAAGTTGGGGAGAAACTTCTCCCCTCCCCCGGCCCGGCGGGCGCGTGTCTTCTGCCCGCGCTACCGCTACCTGCTCGCCGCGGCCGCGGTCCCCGCCCCACCCCGGGCTTCCCGGTCCCTGCCCGCGTCCTCCGGGGCGTCGTGTGCCCACCCCGCCCCCGACGAGGTGAGCGTGTTGGTGGGGGAGGGAGGTTGGGTGGGAAATGTGTGTGTGTGAGTGGGGGGGGGCGTTGAACCTTCATTCGGATCCCCGAGCCCGATCAGGGGGCCGCTGAGCCGGGCTGGGAGGACCTGGGCGCGGGGACGAGCGGGGGTGGGGGGGAGCTCCGGGCGGCCCCCCGGGTTGGATAGAAAACCGCAACCTGTGTAAAGTTTTCCTTTGTTTTGCCTGGGGGGTGGGGAGATCCACCCTTCCGCGGCCACTCGTGCTGCACCGGGCCCCTCTGCCGTCTCCCCTTGGGTTCGGTTTCGGTCCACATGGGCTCAAGGAAATTTTGTGTTAAAAGTGTGTGTGTGTGTGTGTGTGTGTGTGTGTGTGTGTTCTTCTTGGTAATTGCTTCCAGCTTTTGCTTTATTGGGCAGAGTTGTTTTAAGGAGCTCCTGGAGAATCGTGTCTGGTTTGGAGGGATTGCTTTAGTTTTTGTTTTGTGAGTGGAGTGGGACACGGCGCAGTTCAGCCTGGGTTATTTTCTGCAAAATTCATGGAACCAGTCATGGAATGACGGGCAGTCTGGTCACCTTGTAAGTTGCTCAGTGAAAAGTCTTCTAGTAGCACTGAAGCTAGCACATTCATGCCATTTAGTTTGTCTGCTGATGGGGAGGTTGTCATAGGTAATTTCAAGAATGTATGTCGTGGTCGTATAGACGTGCATGGTTGTGCTCAAAGTGTTTATACCATTCACTTCCTAAGAGTTAAATTACACACTTAGGAAAATACTGCTAAATGTGTGCATGTGACTGCATTTGCGAGACAATACGTATTATATCTAGGATATCAACCAACACAGTGCCTTGGCACACAGCAGACAGGAAACATTTTGAATGGAATAGGTAATAAAGGAATGTCTTGAACTAGAAGCCAGGGTTCTTCTGTTCTTCACATATATTCGTACATTATACTTTGAGACAAAGTTACATTTCACCAAGGCCAATTTTTTTAAAAACAATTATGTGCGAACCCTGCCATATCAACATTTAGTTTTAGCAGAATTTTTAGACACTAGCTGAACCTCAGTGAAAAATGGATATGTTTGTTGAGGACACAGAGGGTCCTAAATTTAGAAAAAAAAAAATAAAACCCCCACCAATTGCTTTTGGTCGCAATCTTAAACACAAGACTGTTCATATACATGTTTCAAGGATAAAAGATAAAAGGGCTCCTAAAATATGTACTTAGTTATAACTACCGTAATGTTATAATAACTTTAATTTTCCAGTTAGTTTTGCTGCCTTCATAAACCACAAAATTGACTCCTTTCTGTTTGACCGAATGTGAAATTACAGCTTTTATCTGTCTTCCTGGGATAGGTGGAATTTGTCTTATGTTTAGAGTATATATAATATTAATACATTGTTGGGGGAAAATGTCTAGTTCAGGAATCCTGAAACTGAAAAAAAAATCAGTGTTTATATAAATGAATTTGTATCTTATTATATGTAGTAGTAAAAGAAGAAATATACTAAAAGAAAAGCAGTGACTGAATAAGATACTTATTACCAATCCAACTTGTTTATTCATGGTTCATTTTCGTGGATCTTAAGTTATACATATTTTTTATATGAGTAATTTTTTTCCTTAAAAATATAATTAGCTCTTACATTGGGCACTGGTGGTGTAAGCCTTTGGTCCTAGCTAGTCAGAAGGATGAGACCTGAGGATCAGAGTTCAAAGCCAGCCAAGGCAGGAAATTCTGAGCAGACTCTTATCTCCAGTTAACCAGTAAAGGCAAGAAGTGGAGGCATGGTTCAAAAGGTAGAACACTAGTCTTGAGTGAAAAAGCCAAGTGAGACCTTGCCCTGAATTCAAGCCGTAGCAAAAAAAAAAAAAAAAAACCCACACAAATATATTTAGGCCTTAATCTAGTCAATCAGTTCTGTGGACATCCCTTATTAGTCCAGTTAAGAAAGAAGCCTAGTAAAACATTTTGAAAAGCATTGTTAAGATTTGCTGTCTAGGAATATACATCTGTCTGTTAAGAGATACAATTTCAATGAAATTATGCCTTTATAAGTTAAATATTTGCTGTCTTGGAATGCAAACTTGGGTGGCAAGACTACATTAAGAAAAAAAAGTCTGCAGGAAACTTATTTCATTAAAAGATAGGTTAGGAAGGAGAAGGCTGTGATTGCTATTTTGTTTCTGAAGTGGCAGGGTGTTTTTGTTTTTCCACCTTTTGTTTTTTAACCTAGTTGTGGTCCAGTGGAGTTGGCCTTTGTGTAATGCATTAAGCCGAATACCTTTTATGTGTGCTTTTCTGTATCTGGGCTTTATTTTAGGTGGAAGTTTTCTTTAAAGAATGTGTGTAATGTATATAAGATACTTGGATTAAGAACTAAGTGTTTGGTGATTGGATTTAGAACTTTGGTGGGGCTTTACTTTGCCTTAGGGGTAGACTTAAAAAAATGGTTGGGGTGGGGTAATGTATTGAGGGGTTACAGTTATGCCCGCAGGTAGTGGGTATATTACTTTTTGAATTTTGATACCTCTTCTCATGATTTTCTCCCTCTTTTGCTCCCCAACCCCCCCCCCCAAGTCATCTTGTTTTTCCCCCTTTCTTCCCTATTTCAAATAAATGCATACAGTAACAACAGGTAGGGTTAGGTTTACTTAATCTTAATTTTTATATACCATTTAGTGTGTATAATTGCCTTGAAAATGCTATGTACTCACTTCCAAATGTATAATAACTAGAGAATTTCAGACAAGATATTTGCAATAAAGTTCTGGGTTCTTTTAGGATGATAATTATTTGACTATTTTGAGAGTAGACACTAGGTTTACTTACTTTCAATGTAAGTGAAAAATAAAATAAATACTGTTGTGTTTTCAAATACCCTGTTTTTCCGAAAACTGGTCAATATATCAACACGGCATTTTGGCATCACGGGAGTAATTTTTTTTTACTTTTGTCCATTTTTAGTTTTCTAGAGTAGAATACTTTTAGACCAATAAATCCAGCCTTACATTTGACATTTGACATTGATTGTTAGGAAATTCTGTGAAAAATAAATTGTCATTACTTAAATTTTATGAAAGTGTATATCAGCGCAAGGAAGATATACATCTTCCTTCAAGGGATATGTTTCAGAAGGAAGCAAATGACTGTATGGTGTTAGAGTTTCAGAAATGCAGATGGAAAGACTTAGAAAAAATCATATTAAGTGAAGTAAGGCAGACTCAAAGGAACTTAGGCTCAATGGTTTCCCTTATTCGTCATAATCAGTAGAAACCTTGGGCTCTACTAGCAATAGAGCAAAATCTTGATACATAAGGCCATATAATGTGAAGCTAATTGAAAGGACCTCCAGGATATTGAAACAAAAGCCATATAATGAATGATTGTTGTCTTTTTCTTTCTTTTTTCATATTTTTATTACAATTAATAGAAGGGTTACATTATATTCACCAGATAGAAGGTGCATTACTTCACAGACATGGATACCCTTTCTCATGTCTTGGTCCCCATTTCACTCCACCCACCCCCATTCCTTCTTTTTTTAATGGTTGTTACTTTTGTGTTGCTTAAGAAGTTTGGGCCTACTGTCAGGCCACAAAGATGGTTTGAGTTTATTCAAAGAGCTTGATTATCTTACTACTTCATTCTGGTACAAGGGCTTAAACTCAGGGCTAGAGCTTTCATTTGGCTTTTAAACATTTTTTTTATTGTTATTATTAAGGTCATGTATAGAGGGATATCTCACTGTCTGTGTGTGTGTGTGTGTGTGTGTGTGTGTGTGTGTGTGTGTGTGTGTGCACATGCATGCGTACGCTGGTAGTGGAGCTTGAACTCAGGGTCTTGGCATGTCCACTAGCATTTTTGCCTAAGGCTGTGTAGGGAGCACAATAATGATACAGATAAGCTGAGATGCATAAAGGTGTTTATTTCTCCAGTGCTAGTTCCATAGTACCTTATTCCATTACCATCCAGTAGGCGGCGCACCTCACCCACCCAATGCAAGGCTACCCAGCCTCCTCCTACCTGCCTGTCCCAGCCAGGGCACTCACTTGGTCCCACAGGTTGGCCTGCTCCCACTGGATCCACAGCTTCACTTCTGGGATTTTGCTTGTTAACAGGAGATAAGAGTTTTATGGACTTTTCTGCGTGGGCTGGCTTTGACCTTGAATCCTCAGATCTCAGGCTCCTGAGTAGTTTAGGATGAGAGGCAGGAGCCATTGGTGCCCAGCTCAGAATTGAATACTTTGGAGTAGTTTTAAGTTCACAGTAAAATTAAAAGAAAATGACAGATACTTCCTATGTCCCTACACAGGCCCAGTCTCCCCCACAACCAACATTCCCTACAGAGGGGTACACTGTGAGAATCAGTGACACACACCTCACACCGGCACCCATGTCTCCAGAGACTGCAGAGTGTGGCTTATTTGCCCTGTTGTGTCATATGTGCACTGTGGTCCTGGGCCCAGGCACAATGTCGTGTGCCAGTCGCGTTATGTTTCATCAGGAGTAATGCCAATGTTATACAATCCTTTTCTCCAATATAGATTTGGCCTAATGTCTCTAGATTTTGTTCTATTTTAAATCTCTCCTAGGAGAGCCCAAGGTTTCTACTGATTATGACAAATGAGGGAGACTATTGGGCCTATGTTCCTTGGTGTCTGGCTTACTTCACTTAATAGGATTTTTTCTAAGTCTTTCCATTTCCTTACAAATGGGGTGATGTCGTTCTTTCTCACACCAGCATAGGATTCCATTGTGTATAAATACCACATCTTGTTGAGCCACTCATCAACTGAGGGATATCTGGGTTGGTTCCATAGCTTTGGTACGGTAAATACTGCTGCAATGAACATCATTGTGCTATTGGATGTAGTATGCCCTTGTTTCTGGATGGTTGGGTAAATGCCAAGTAGTGGGATTGCTGGGTTATAGGGGAGCTCTATGTTTCGTCATACTGCCATACTGCTTTCCACTCCCACCAACAGTGTAGTAGTGATCCCTCCTGGCCATATCCCCTCCAGCATCTGTTATTAGTTTTCTTGATCCTGGCCATTCTAACTGGAGCGAGGTGGAATCTTAGAGATGTTTTGATTTGCATTTCTTTTATGATCAGAGATGTCGAGCATTTCTTCATGTGTCTATAGGCCATTTTTGTTTCTTCTTCAGAGAAGAGTCTCTTAATGTCTTTGGCCTATCTAATTGTTACAACGTAAGGAAACCTTGGAGCTTATTTTTTTTGGGTCTGGGTTACTTCACTTAACGTGATTTTTTTCCAAGTCTTTTCATTTCCTTAGAGATGGGATGATGTCATTCTTTGCTCACACTTTATGAATGAATGAATGAAGGAAACACTTTCCCCTAATGACCTACGATACGTAGTACCATGAAAGAGAGGTGCATCAGAACATCCCTGTCATTCAGCTCACCTTTTTCTTAGAAACATTTCAGAAAGATGTCCATGTAGTTGAGGGTTGACCCTTCTGCAATAATATTGCTGGCCTCTGCAGACCAAATCAAGGGTATTCTGGATGCTCTGCCACTGACTTGATATAGGTAGCCATGTTAACAAAAGGGTATCACTCCAACATGACTCAGATTTCCTGTACCTGCCCATCTTGAATTCCCTTTGATAGTTCAAGCCTATTTAACGAGACTGGAACCTGTGGAGTGTGAGATGGTATGGTATGTGAGTGGTGGTGGGTGGAAGACTAGCGTGGGAGGAGCAGGAAATTGGAGACCCTGGGGATGAGATTGTAGCATTTTCAGTTGCAAAGCTGTGCAGCCAGGATAGCTTTGTGAGCTCTGTGGGTGAACTCTATTATCTGGTTCTTCCTGGAAAATCCCTGTAGTTACAGAGATGGCAGAGCAGCTCTTCCACCATTATGAGAGGCCAGAATTAAATCTGTGTGTATGTGTGTGTGTTCCTCACATTAGTCACTGGTGAATGCTAATGGTCTTTCCCAGTCTCAGGCCTTCAGAGAGGGGGTACAAATGTGTTTCTTGGTGACCCTTAGCAGTGTGGTAAACTAAGTGGTGGTGGGTCCTTTCTTGTCTCATGAGAATGTCCATCACTGGATGACTTGCAGTTGTTGGAAGCCTCATTTTAATGATGATATATAAGGAATTATTACTATTTTGGGGTGTGTGTATGTGGCAATCTTGGGGCTTACTCAGGGTCAGAACAGTTTTCCTTAGTTTTTTTTTTTTCACCCAAAGGCTAGGGTCCTACCAACTAAGGCAGTCCTCTTCTCCTGTTTTCTTTTTTTTCAAATATTTTTATTGTAATTAATAGAAGGGTTACATTATATTCACCAGATAGAAGGTACATTACTTCACAAATATTGATACCCTTTCTCATGTCATGGTTCTCCTTGGTTTTTAATTGGAGCTAAGAATCTCATGAACTTTTCTATCCAGACTGACTTTGAATCCTGCTTCTCAAATCTCAGACTACTGAGGAGGCAGAATTCCAGGCATGAGCCACCAGTGTGCCTGGATTAAGACCTGTTATTATCCACATTAGAAATGAGCTCCTCAGCCCTTTTCTCCAGGTGAGAATGAGTTATGGAACAGGAAGCTTTCAGAGGCTGCAGGGAATTGTACGCTGGTTTGAAGTTGAGAGGTCACCAGAAAACAGGGCTATCAGAGGTAAAGGAAGGTAGATAACATTTCTCAGCAGAAATACAAATTAAGTTACACCACATTCTTGACTTCAGTGTATTTATATATACTGGACATTTAGAGTTTCAGTTAATAACATTGATTTGTCATCTCTCATGGAACAGGAGAATGGGGTTGTAAAGGCTAATGAAGCTAGAGGACAACTGAGCAGCAGGCCACCTACCTCATCTAGATGATTCATTGCATTGCAGTAAGGTAAATAAGTACCTGTAAGTAAGTACTGAAGCTCCCGGGATTTCTGCACCTGGCTCTGCCTTCTGCTGGTTTGCAGCGCAGTGTCCTCTCACTGCCCTCACCTAAGGGTTAGACTACACTGGGTCCTTGCAATTAAATGCTTGGAGCATCTGAGATCCTGATCAGAGGCCACTGGTGACCAATACCTGTTCTGCAAGGGATGAAGTGATTCCTGGCTTCATTTTACTATTTGTGGGTCTCCAGTAAAGTGGAATGGCTGAGAAGCAGGCCACGGGACAGCTGACCTGAGGTGTTGCCAGCACCAAATGACAGCTTTCTAGATAGGATGGTGGTAATGCTGCATCTGGAAAGTTCTCAGCTGAATTTCAGCTGAACAGATGCCAAAGGCCAGCCAGTTTCTGGATGCCCTCTGGGGAAAGTGCAGCCAGTAAAATTATAAAGACGATACAGGGCATGATTGACCACAAACAAGAGTAAGCCATTTCCACGAAGTCAGGGGGATGCCAGGAGAATAGAAAAAATGGGATTGGGGGCAGAAGGCATGGAACTGAGTCTCATAGGCTTTCCTTATCCTTGGCTAGCTTCGAACTGCAGTGCTCATATCACAGCTTCCTGCTTAGCAGGGATTACATGTGTGAGCCACTGGTGCCTGCTTTACTTTTGTATTATCTATTAAATGCTCTAAGTGGCTTTTCTCATGTCTTTATTTTTCCCAGTTCATGCATATTTGGCTCTGTTTATCCTATATCCTCTACTAAGGTGTCATTGATATGTTGGTCAAAGGGAGTAATAAAGACAGATGATAGGATTTTTTTAAACCAAACTTTCAGGCACCCAAGAGTTCTCATATTTCCTTTGACATTTGATCAATTTATATTCATATTAGTTGGAGCTCAAATATTAGGTCACAGCTACACTTAAGAGTAGGTTTTCTATTTTCTCCATTTCTAAACATCCAGTTTATTACTATCCATAGACTCTGTTTTTCTCTAATGACAGAAGAGCTGCATAGCAGGGGCAGGGACCTTTTAGAATGGACGCATACGTAGTTTGACTAAGACACTCTTTCGTGGAGCAAGCATGGATCTTCAAAATATTTTACACAGCTATGTTGTAAAATGGTAGTAGACAGAGCTGTTTTCATTGCATATGAGATTTGAGCTGATGTGTGTGTGTGTGTGTGTGTGTGTGTGTGTCCCTTGTGTGGAAATAAAATTTAAACATCCCTAATTCTTTTTTTAAAGCATCATTAATTCATCATTCTAGCATTAGAACTCGTTGGGCACATGGCTTCCCAGCCCAGCTAGATGTGACCAGGTGACTACGTTTCCTCCAACAGAATGTCATCGAAATGTTCACAACCTCTGCGACAAGTCCTTGGAAGGAAACTGCTTGCCTTCCCTTTCTTTTTTTTTTCTTCCTTTTGGCTCCATTTGGGATATCTGTTGGCCAGCTTGTCTCAGGGTAGATGAGGAGCATATTGCAGAATTTCCAGAATTTGTCACTAAATATTCCCACTTCATTGATCAGAGTTTAGCTGTATCTAGTTATACAGTGACCCAGATAAAAGTAAGAATTGTTTTTAACTAAGGAAAAGAAAGACGTGTTGAGTGGACTTCTAGTTAGAAAACTCCTATCTAGGTCAACAGTGAAAAACAATGGCCTATAGACCAAATCTACCCACAACCTTGTTTTATTATTATTATTGCAAATACATTGTTATTGGAGCAAAGCCATAAGCACTCATTATACATGTCATCTCCAGCTAACTCCAGGCTAGCAGAGTTGAACAAGTATTCCAGAGAGCAAAGGGACCATGGGCCTAACCTGCTTACCATGTGCCTAGAGTGTCCTGGAATCACAAACCTCTCCCTCTTAGCCTTGTGTGCTAAGATGATAGGCAGAAGTCTCCATAGTAAGCTATGTATTAAAGAAGAGGTCTCATAAACCTACATACTCAGAATAGCTGCAAGCTACCATTCTCCCAAAGTCCACCTCCCAGGTAGCTAGCAATACAGTCATTATAATGCCTCAATTCAGCTGATTTTAACTTAACTGAGTAACTAGTGCCTCACTCCACACATGACCCTTGCATGGAGAGTCACTGCTTTTGCACCCTCTTACAGGAATGCTCTAATTGAGTTATTTGTGAACCAACACAGTTGCCATCCCTCCACTTGTTTTCTTCATGTCATTTCCCTATGGACAGGTGGCTTTTTTCTGCAAATTACTGTCACTCTTTGCCTGTGGACATTTTTTTTTTACCTATAGTAGCATGCTCAGCCTACATAAGGGGCAATCTGGAAGTCCCTTAGGCATTAATGCTCCAGGACAGCCCTTAAACAATAATGAATATGAGCTATTACATAAAATATCCCAGCTTCCTTACTCCTCTAATGGGTCAACTCTGAGATATGTCCCAGAATAATTCTCTGTCTCTCTGTCTCTGTCTGTCTCTGTCTGTCTGTCTGTCTGTCTGTCTGTCTGTCTGTCTCTCTCTCTCTCTCTCTCTCTCTCTCTCTCTCTCTCTCTCTCTCTCTCTCTTCTCTTTCTCTTTCTCTCTGTCTCTCATTTTCTTCATTTCCTGCCCCTTAGTGATTCTTGGAAGGACCTACTTTTAGTCCAGTTCTTACATCTGAATCTATTTCTCCATGGATAAAACTGAAGCAGGGATAGGAGTTTGGTCTAGTGGTAGAGTGCTTGCCTAAGCATGCACGAAGAACAGAGTTCAAATCCTCAGTACCACATAGAAAGAAGGTGGAAGTGGTGCTGTGACTCAAGTGGTAGAGCTCTAGCCTTGAGAAAGCCCAAGGACAGTGCCCAGGCCTGCCCCCCCTGACAAGAGAAATGAAGGCAGTAGCTTGTCACATTTTGTATCAAGGAAAACTGATATGACTGATGATTTGCATCTGTTTCAGGGAAATTGGATAAGCCTTTGTTCAGAGTCCATCTGCCTTAGTTAAATACTGAGCAGGAGCTGGTGTTTTTCAGAACAAACCCCAAAGTAATAGATGGTAAATTGGTTAAGCAGTCTGATGTGTATTTAAATTTTGTTATATATATATCTTCCATCCTGTCAGATGGAAGACTGTCTCTGTAACATAGAGATAAAAGAAGAAAAGCACAAGAACCAGAGCAGAGAAGAACAAGAACTTTAATTAAATGTGAACATTCAAATCTAACTTATCTTTCTAAAAAACCCCTCCAGTACCATTAGTATTTTACTTTCTGGCATGTACACAAATATTCATTGTTAATAAATCATATACAGAGCAAGGGCCCATGTTTCTTTGTTTGAAAAAGTACTCAACATCTCTGGCCACAAAAGAAATGCAAATCAAAGCAACATTGAGATTTCACCTCACTCCGGTTAGAATGGTCATTATAAGGATAACTAATAATAATAAATACTTGTGGGAATGTGGCCAAAAGCAAACCCCATTACACTGTTGGTGGGAATGTTAACTTGTTCAACCAAAGGCAGTGTGGAAAGCTCTAACCACAGCTTCCCTATGACCCAGCGATTCCGTTCCTCGACATTTATCCAATGGACCACAAACCAGGCTAAACTAAAGCCACCGGAACAACCGTGTTCTTTTTAAAAATTGCTTTATTGTTTTAGAGGTGATAAACAGCAGTATTACCTTTATATACATTAGGTAACAAATTCATTTCCTTCCTTTTTCAGAGTATCATCTGTTCCCTCATTCTCTCCCACTTCCCTCCTCCCATCTTCACCCTCGAGTTGCATGGCTCACGTTCATCAATATCCAGTGCAAGCAGTGGGCTCCTGTGCTGCACTTTTCATCCTTTTCCTACTGTGCTCTCTCCCATCTTCCCTCAAATGTGCATGCGTATGCACCATACTTAAGATAAATCATACAGAGTCATCAGAAAACAAACAACAGCAACAAAAAAACAAATTAAGAAAAAGGTCCTTTGTTTCCATATCTTTGGAGTTTGTTTCAGTGTGTATATTATTTTATATACATATAAAGAGCCATTTGGGTATTACATCTTGGTGATTTTCTCCTAAGACTATCCTCTTCTGGCATCACTGCTTATGGTTATCTAAAGTAATTTGCATGTTCCGTTGCATTATAAGTCTAACTTTCTAAAAATAATTTTATTTCAAAATATGGAGGGGTTACAGTTATATTCGTCAGATAGAAGGTGTATTACTTCTCACACATTGATAGCCCTTCTTATGTTTTTATCCCCATGTAAATATAATTTCTGTATATAAGAAATAACATGTGATATTTGTCTCTCTGAACTTGGTGTACCTCACTTATCATGGTTTGTTCTTGTTCTATCTATTTCCCTGAGAATGATACTATTATATCCTTGCTAATGGCTTCCATTGCATATAGGTACCATGCGTTTTCGATCCACTTGTCTATTGTGGGGCATCTGTGTTGTTTCCATGTCTTGGCTATTGTGAATGGCATGGCAATGAACGTGGATGTGCAGGTATCCTTGTCATATCCTGGTCCATGATGCTCAGGGTAGATGCCTAGGAGTGGTATGGTTGAGCCATAGGAAAGGTTTATACATTTATTTAGTTAGTTGGTTAGTTTTTGAGGAGCCTCCATCCTGCTTTTCAGTGTGGTTGTACTAGTTTACATTCCCACCAGCTGCACAGTTGGGTTCATTTTCCCCCATATCCCTGTCAGCATTTTTTCAAAATAGTGGCCAATCTAACTGGGGTAGGATGATATCTCAAGGTTGTTCTTATTTGCATTATGACCAGAGATGATGAATATTTCCTCATATGCTGAACATTTCCTCTTTGTCATTCTTACCTCTTTTTCTCAGAAGACTCTCCTTTGCTTCCTTGCCCATTTAGTGATTGGTTTATTAGGCATAGAGGGTTTTTTGTGTGTTTGTTTGTTTGTTGAGCTCCTTGTATATATTGGGCATTAGGCCTTTATGTTGATATATTGCTAGTAAAGATTTTTTTCACAATTAGTTGGCTGTCTTTCTGGTTTAGTAGGTATGTCAGTTGTGCAGAAACTTTTTGGTTTAATGTAGTCTCATTTGGTAAGTCTCTCTCCTATCTGTTGTATCCCTGGGACTCTATTCAAGAAGTTCTTGTGTGTACCAATACGTCCTAATGTCTCTCTTTTGAGGTAGCTTCAGTGTTTTGGGTCTGATGTTGAAGTCTTTGATCCACTTTGTGTTGATGTTAGTGCATGGTGTCAAAGAGGGATCCATTCTTAGTTTTCTACATATGGCTGCCCAGTTTTCCCACCACCAATAGTTAAAGAGGCTATGTCTTTTCCACTGTATGTCTTTGCCTCTTTTGTCAAACAAAAGATAACTATAAATGTGTGCTTTTATTTCTGAGTCATCTGTTCCATTGATCTTTGCATTTATTTTTGTGCCAATACCAAGCTGTTTTTATTATAATGGCTCTGTAGTATGATATCTGGTATTGTGATACACCTACATTGCTTTCTTTTTTTGGCTAAAGTTGCTTTGTCTATCCTAGGTCTTTCGTTGCTGCATGATTTTTTTCGATAGCAAAAATATGTTTTTTGCAGCATTGTCTACCATAGCCCAGATATGGAATCAATACATTTTTTCTAGGTCCATCCATGTCTCTGCAAACGGATGAGTAAAATTCCATTGTATGTATACATTTTCTTGATCCATTCACCCATTGCAGGGTTTTGGGGCTGCTTCCATAATGTGACGATGGTAACTTGTGCAGCAGTGAAAATAGGTGTGCAAATGTCGTTCCCAGGGAAATTCCTTTGTGACCCATGCTGTATGATTCTGCCTCCCAAAGAATTCACTGTGGTGAGAAATTGAAGTGCTGCATTTTGATTAGACAGCAAATGATGCTGGATGGATTGTTTCAGACATATGCAACTACCACAGGCTTTGATACAAATTGTTTAAGATGCTTATCAAGTAACACAGAAGGATAGCTTAAGCATTGAGCTCACTGAGTGAAGCACTAAGAGACTAGCACGTCACCAAAAGCTCAGGGGAGGTGGGTTCTCAGGAAAGAGGAGGCATTGACAGTGGGCTCTCAATCCATCTCAATACCCAACAAATGCCAATGACTGCCATGTACGTTGTCCATTGTAAAATTTCCTTTGAGCTGCCGTCTTCACTTATCTGCATGGAAGCCATGTTCAATCTCGTGTGCCCCTTCCAGAATACATTGTCCTTTCCAAACCCAGGGCTTGCGCAGTGATCCTTGACCTCAAGGATCTCTATCCACAGCACCATGGTAGCTCTCACCTCTTCAAGCCACTCCAGGAGGACACAGACTTATTTTTATCCCTTAGCTATTCTTCCTCCCTTCCTCCTCTTCCCCCTGCCCTCCTCTTCTTCCTTCCCTATCTCCATCCCTCCTTCTCTCCCTTCCTCCCTCCCTCTTTCCCTCCCTTCCTCTCTCTCTCCCCCACCCACTCTCTCTTCCTCCCTCCCACTCCTTCTCCTCCTTTTCTCTCTTCTGGTCCTGGGCTCTGTTCCTTAGCTTCTGCTGCTGCTGCTGCTTCCTCCTCCTCCTCCTCCTCCTCCTCCTCCTCCTCCCCTTCTCCCCCTCCCTCTCCCCCTCCCCCTCCCCCTCCCCCTCCTCCTCCTCCTTCTTCTTCTTTTTAAGACTGGCACCCGGAGCCACAACTCCACTTTTGTCTTTTTGGTGGCTAATTGGAAATAAGAATCTAATGGACTTTCCTACCCAGGTTGGATTTGAACTGTGATCCTCAGTTCTTAGTCTCATGAATATCTAGAATTATATATGTGAGCCACTAGCACCTGATTGGATGCTTTTTTTAACTATTTTTTGCAACTATTTGGACAATAGTGTTCCCCCCCTTTCCTTTTTTTTTTTTTGCCAGTCCTGGGCTTGAGCTCAGGGCCTGAGCACTGTCCTTGGGCTTTCTCAAGGCTAGAACTCTACCTCAGCACCACTTCCGGCTTTTTTTTCTATATATGTGGTACCAAGGAATCGAACCCGGGTCTCTGTGCATGCTAGGCAAGCACTTTAACCACTAGGCCAAACTCCCGCCCCCCCTTTCCTTTTGTTTATATTACATTGATTCACTTTCTAATATTAAAGAAACTCCAGGATCCCTGTGCTAAAAGCTTGTTAGTCATGATATCTTACCTTGGGTATATTCTGTCACACTTGAGTTGGGAAATTTTGATTAGGAATTTTTCCCCTGTGTTCACAAGGGATATTGGCCTTTTCTTTCACCTTTTCTATTCTAATATCTTTTTCTGTTTTTTAAATTTTGGTAAAGCTTCCCTCAATATACGAGTTGAATCAGGTGCTGGTGTTTATCCTATAACCCTGGGTACTCAACAAATAAGTATCACAGTTCTAAGACAGCCCAGATGGAAAAGTCCATGAGACTCTTATTTCCAATTAACCACCATCCTGAGTTCAAGCCCCACCCAGTACTGGCACAAAAAATTAAATTAAATAAATACAATTTAAAAAATGACTTGGTAAGTGTTCAATCTTAGAATAATTTGTGTAGAATTGTTGTCAATTTTTCTGTTTCTTTGGACTCAACAGTAAAATCTCTGGGTCTGGAGGGTTTTTGGTTGGTTGTTTAATTTGATTTTATTGTCAGGGTTACAATTACATATGTAAGGTAGTGAGTACATTTCTTGTTGGACAATGTTATCCCTCCCATGTTTTTGTCCCTCTTTCCCTCCCTGCAAGTCGTAGAGTTCATTTCGAACATATTGTCTGTATGTGTCACTGTTACATTGGTTCACCCTTTATGTGTTCAGTAGATGTGGAACTACCTATGTCTTCTTGACATTGTTATATGTATCCCCGTCTAAATTGTAAAACATGTAAGTATAAAGTTCATAACATTCCTTCACTATCCTCTTAATATTTGATGGATGGACCTAAAGATATTGAGTAATTCTCATGTTTGGTATTCATATGTCTCTTTTACTTTTTTTTAAATCTTTTCCTTTGTCCTGGTCATACTGGGATTTGAAATCTGGTGTCATATTTGCTAGTATTGTGCTCTGTGACTTGAAGCATGCTCCCAGCCCTTTTATTTCAGCTATGTTTCAGTCTTGTGTTTGTTGCCCAAGTCTTGCTTATACCTTGCGTGTGGCTGAGATCACAGATTCACCCACCATACCTGACCTTTTTCATTGAAATGGGTGCTTGCTAACTCTTTTTGTCTGGGCTGGTCTCAAACCATAACCATTGATCTCTACCTCCTGAATTGCTAGGATTACAGTCAATGGCTGGCTCCTTTTTTTTCCCTTAATCTGTCAGATTAGAAGTTTATTGATGTTATTGATTTCAAAGGACTTTTTGTTTCACTGATTTTTCCTATTTTCTTTTGTATTGACTCCACTTTTGTCTTTAGTATTTTCTTTTCCTGCTTACATTAGCCTTAATTTATTCTTCTTTCTTCTAGCTCCATATGGATAAATGAAGAGTTATTGACTTAAAAACTCTCTTGTTTTTAGAGCTACATTTCCCTTTAAGTGACTTAGTGTGATTCCATACATTTTGATATGTTGTAGTCCATTATTTAATTCAAAATACTTTCTACATTACTTTTTTATTTCTTCTTTGACCCATGGACTGTTTATAAGATTTGGGGACATTCTTAATCATCTTTAGGTTGTAAATTTCTTTTTTTAATTCTACTATGTTGAGTGAACATAGTTTCTATTACTTAAATATTTTTAAATGTACTGAGACAGATGACAATACAATGTGTTATATTGTCCTTCTTGATAGATATTTTTTGAGCACTTGAAAAGTATGTGTAGTCTGCTGTTGTCCTGAATTGTCTATAAATGTGAATTAGGCTGACTGAATTGATAGATTTATGTGTGTCTTTAGTATCCTTGATGACATTTTTGGTCTATTTATTCTATCAATTATTGAGAAAGAGCTCCAATGATATTCAACTTTAATTGTGTTTATTTATTTCCTTTTTCAGTTTGATCAGTTGTTGCTACATATTTATATCTCACACAGAGATATAAATACGTAGGATTTTTTGATTAATGGTCCCTTTATTATTATGGAGTGACTTCCTTATTTTCTGCTCTCTGAAATACATGCCTTCTGGTGTTAGCCCAGCCTTTCATTAATACTTGGAAGTTGAGGTGATGCCTTGCTCCGTGGACCACAGAATGGATACGGTGTTGGTAGGTGTGGAAACAAAAGCATCTGTATGTGATCTCTATCATGGCTCTTTGGGGATCAGGTGTGTGTTTAATGAGCATGAATACACTAAAAGATTCTGTGTGCATATGTGTGTGTGTGTATGTGTGTGCATGCACATGTGTGCTTGTGTGCATGCCAGTGCTGAGAACTCAGAGCCTCACACTCTTGCTTGGCCTTTTGCTCAAGGCTGGCATGAGTCACCAACACATGGGTAAATTTGCCTTCATATATAGGTGAGGTTCTTGGTTTCCCCAAACAATGACAATAGTAATGTTAAAGATCACAGTTTATACATCCCTTTACCAAAAAGAGTAGTAATGCAAACACTGGAAACACTGTAATAATTACCAAATGTGACTGTGTACTGTTGCGAGTGTGCTGCCAAATGGCTGGGTACAGACAGAGCTGCTCCAAACCTTTGATTTGTGACCATTGTCATATCCACCCAAGCTCAATAGAGTAAACCAAGAGAAGCTGCACAACTTAAGTGTTTTGTGAAATGTTGTTATAATGTTTCATTTAGGGACTAATGACAAAGAAATTAAAGCTTGTCCAGGTTCAGTACAGTTGTATCCACTGTAGGTCAAATCACATAGTACACCTCAGCAAACACTGTCACTTTTGTAAATGAAAACTTTCTGTGTATTGTTGATTGACTCTGTAGATGCAGAACCCTGGTACAGGGAGAGTCAGCAGTATGGTTTTAATTTATTATGATATATATGTAAGTACTATTATATCATTTCACTTAGAGTATAAGTGTATGACACTTTATAAATGTGTGAAACTAGCTTTTATGTAATTATTGTCATAAAGATTATTTTTATATGGTATGGGTAGTCAGTCTCTCCAGTCCTTATCTTTCGTGGCCTGTGACAACTGGCTTTAGACAACATGCTTCGTCTGCCCATTCTCTACCATGATGTGGGAACATTCTCAAGACACTAAGCCAACTCAGTCACAGCATACACTTGTCTTCCTGCCTTGAAAGCTCACTATCCTTTGCTGCCTGCTGACTGGCATTTAAAAAAATCCAAGTATTTATACACAATGGAATTCTATGCTGCCATCAGAAAGAATGACATTGCCCAATTTGTAAGGAAATGGAAAGACTTGGGAAAAATCATATTAAGTGAAGTAAGCCAGACCCAAAGGAACATAGGCTCCATGGTTTCTCTCATTTGTAAAAATTAGTACACACCTAGGACATTCCTAGCAGAGAATTACACTAGCTCAAAACCTAGATACATAAGGCCATATAGGATGAGACTAAATGAAAGGATTTCCAGGATATGGAAACAAGAGCTTTATCTTGTGTGATTGTTGTTCTTAATGTACTATGTTATTTCTCTTCTCCTTTGTTGCCCATTGGTTAATCTCAAAATGTTACTGTATCTGACTTTGTTACCTGGCATATTGTATATATGTTTATTTGAAATAGGAAAGGGAAGGAGGGGAACAAGATGACTGGGAGGGAGTGGGGGGGAGGGAAATGGAGACAAAAATTTGAGAAGGGGTATCAATGTGTGAGAAGTAATGCACCTACTACCTGGCGAATATAACTGTAACCACTGTATGCATTACAATAAAAAAATCCAAGCTAGGTGCGGTGGCTCATGCCTGCACTCCTAGCTACTCAGGAGGCTGAGATCTGGGGACAGAGGTTCAAACCAGCCCAGGCACTAAAAAACATGAAACTCTGATCTCCAAT
This sequence comes from Megascapheus bottae, assembly GCF_031878675.1. NCBI lineage: Eukaryota > Metazoa > Chordata > Mammalia > Rodentia > Geomyidae > Megascapheus > Megascapheus bottae. The sequence continues at coordinate 8,696,127 of NC_143511.1, read as the reverse complement.
TAATCACTAGAAAGTGGGAAGTAGGGTAAGTAGCCTTGAGCTGAAGAGCTCAGGGACAATGCCCAGGCCCAAGGATTATGTGGCAGCCTTGAGCTGAAGAGATCAGGGACAGCACTCAGGTGGTGTTCAAGCCCTATGACCCACAAAAAAATGCAAAACTATAGTTTTATAAATTAAGTTTAATTTGTTAAAATTATTTAAGCAGAAGGGAAGAATAAATCTAGTAGGGATTTCTTTCCACCTTAATCAAGTTCTAAAAATCATACTATTATTCATTTATTTCACAAACATTTCTACTTTTAGCTTGGTATTCATGGCTGATAGCTGTAATCCTAGGTACACAGGAGGCTGAGATCTAAAGATCTTGACTTGAAACCAGCCTGTGTAGACTCATCTCCAATCGATTCCACCAAAAAGCTATAGATGGAGATGTGGTTCAGGTGCTAGAGTGTTAGCAATGAGCAAAAATCCTCAGGGGCAGTGCCCAGGTTTTGAGTTTAAGGTCTAATACCAGCAAACTCTCTATTCCTTTTGCTCCAAAACATTTGTGGTTTTGTAGAACTTGGCTTTTTCTTTAACATATAGGGTCTTGACATATTGCTTAGGTTTTCCTTTTCAAATATTGGGCATAAGTGATTCTCTGGTGTCACCTTTCAAGAGGTCATTTAGGTCATTTTGGCCATGGTATGGCTGTTATTCTGCATGAACTGGAAAGTCAAAAGGTTTAGAGAAACATAGTAAGAATACACAGTTTATTTTTAAATGTGTAATAGAACATGGCCTTATGAGTCTTTTGGGAGGTAGAGGTAGCAGGATTTAGGCCTGTGGCTGGCCTAGCAGAAACCAGAGAGTTTGTGTCAAAAACAAACTGAAACAAAGGGAGAAACAAAGCATCTCCTAATACTGGGCAGTATGGTTCAAGTGGTAGGGTAGTCCTTGGTAAATTGTGAGGCTCTGGGTTCAAATCCCAGTGCTGTAAAATCCAGTTTTTTTTTTAAGATGAGGGGTGTAAGGATGGAGGAAAGAAGGACAATGATTAAAAGATTATTATTGTTATGTTGGCACAAAGAGGAGGTGATTGGAACTGTGGTAATAGGAGGAAGTGTGGAGAGTAGTTGGAGTGTGGATTTGTTGCAGCAGATAAAGTTATTTAGATCATATATGGGTTATAAGAGAAAGAACTGAAGGATAATTCCACAGATTTTGTTTGTGTAGGATTTTCAGTTGTTTTCAACTTGAGAAACCTGAAAGAGAAATCACTTCTGAAGACAAGGTACTTAGAGTGCTGTATATTGGAAAGGGATGATGAGAAGCTTGGTTTGATGTTGTTATTGCTGTGTGTGTGTGTGTGTGTGTGTGTGTGTGTGTGTGTGTGTGTGTGTGTGTGTATCTGTGTCCAGGGGCATGAACTTAGGGGCTGGGGGCCGTCTCTGAGCTTTTATGCTCAAGGCTGTCACTCTACCCCTCAAGCCATAGCCCCACTTTGGGCTTTTTGCTGGAGATAAGAGAGTCATGACTTTCCTACCTGGACTGACTCTGAACTGTGATCCTCAAGTCTCAGGCCTTTGAATAACTAGGATTACAAGGATGAGCCACCACTGCTTGGCTTGAACATGTTCATTTTGAGATGTCTTAGATAGCCATGTGGAAGACACTACAAAAGCTTGTGGCCACATAGGATTCGTTGCATGAGGAAAAGGATGCTGATATTGGAATTTAGGAGCTAGCAGCTTATAGGAGATTTTAATATGACACAACTGCATGAAATCATTAATGGGGTAGGCATGTTTCTAATGAGTATACAGTGGCCTGGCAAGCCAGAGAAAATAGAGACCTGCAAAAGAGTCTGAGAAGGAGAAGCCTGAGGTAGAGGAGCAGGCGTAGAGGGGGAGCCCTGGCAGCTAAGTGAAGCAAGCATGTCACAGGAAGGGAGAGAACATTTGTGTTTATGCTTGTATTGTGATCTTGGAGGACCATGACCTCTTTGAAAGACAGAGCCCCCAGGGACCTCAAGTTTACATGTCTTCTATTTCACAAATAAGGAAACAGACAAAGGGAGAAGGGGTGACTTTCCTTGGTTTGGTTTTTGTTCCAGTTCTGGGGCTGGAACTCAAGGCTTGAGCACTGTCTCTGAGGTTTTATTCTTCTTTTATTAATAGTACTCTAACATTTGAGCCACAGCTCCTCTTCTGGCTGGTGTTTAATTGCAGATGAGAGTCATGAATTTTCTTGCCTGAGCTGGATTTGAACTGACTCTTCAGATCTCAGCCTCCTGAGTAGTATTAAAATGTCTTTTTTTAAGACTACATAACTCATAAATGGCCATATTGGGTTTTGAATTTAGATTTAAGTGACTCCAATTTAAGAACAGTGTACCTAATGCACACTGCCTGTCTATTCTTTCCCCTGCCACACATCCAGCATTTGCTGCATCCTGAATGCATGACTGAACATCTGAAGTACTTAGATTTTTCATAATTTGGAAGAAGTAATATAGTACTTATTAAGGAAAGTCTTGCTGGGAAACTTTTGTTATTTGTTATTAGATTTCTTCCCTTTAGATTAGTTTGTATACTGGCACCTTGTTTTGAAATCCTTGTAGAAGAGACGAAAGAATCTCATGCTAACAAGCTAATAGAGTTACACAAGGAGAACTGGAAGGAAATAAACTGTTTGCTGAAGACATATTTCCACTCCTTAGAATAGAAGCTATCTTTCTTTCTCAGCCAAAGGGACCATGTAAGACTTAGCATTTATATTTATGGATGCATGAGGTCATTGTTGCTTTATATTAACTATTAACCTTATCGGAGACCGTGGAGAGGGAATCTGAGGTTCATTTGGGAAACATGACTGAGGTGCTGTTGATGCCTAGGTCACAGTCTTCAGGGAAAAAGTCTTTCTAGGACAGTATTAGAGTTTAAATGAGCAGATATAGAGGAAATGGCCAAGTGTGGGTTCAATCAGACAGCAAGCCTTCCTAAATGAAAGGTTTTCCTATGAGCAAATACCTAATGTCCACCAAGGCAGGATGGCTTGACATCTGCAAGGAGTAAACATTGAGATTTCAGGCGGCACTGATTTTAGGTCAGAACACATGGGATGGGAACGTGGTTTGAATCAACACCTTACTAATTTGAGTTGTGTCCTTTATGGCTATATTCTGGGTTTGCTGGGATTGTAATTCTATCTCAGCCTTTAAAATTACTGTGCATTAGTTAATGCTCAGCTGAAAGTACTCTAGCCTTTCCTTGCCCACCTATCAGTTGGTTTCATAGTCTTTTCTTCTTTCATCCTTAGCTTTGTGTAATCTCTCTACAATGATGTATAGCTCTTGATGAGCCATGGCTCATTCAACATATACTTACTGAATAACAATGAGGTGAGGTGTGTGTGTGTGTGTGTGTGTGTGTGTGTGTGTGTGTGTGTGTGTACATACAGAGAATATAATTGTAACTATGGGACTATTTGGGAGAGGGTACATGAATGGTGAGGGGTAAATAACATTGAAGTGCATTGTGTCTATCTATGAAAGTGATATGAGGAAAGTAACCAAAATCTGATGAATAGTAGAGGGTTGAAATGGACAGGGAAACTGGGTGTTGGTAGCTCACATCTGTAATTCTAGCTACAAATGAGGCTGTGATCTGAAGATCACAACTGAAACTAACTCCAAGCAGAAAAACCTGTGAAAAATTGGTTAATTTCCCTTTAACTAGCAAAATGCTAGGAGTAGACTAGTAGCTCAAGTGGTAAAGTACCAGCCTTCCTTCAGGGAAACAAATCAAAGTGACAGTGTAAGACACACACACACACACACACACACACACACACACACACACACGAGGGAGGGAGAGAGAGAAAGAGAGAGGAAAGAAAGGAATGAAAGAAGGAAGGGAGGGAAAGAAGGAAGGAGAGACAAATAGTGTGTTAATTTGACTAAAATATATTTATGTGTGAAATACCACAGTGAAATCCCTCTGCATAATTAATATACACTGAAGAAAATGAGCAACAGGAATATATAACAAGATTTTGTTTGTGTACCAGAAAAGAAGATGAATGGTCAAGGTTAGGGAGAGTAAATGTGGTCAAAGTACTTTATATGCATGCAAGAAAATAGAACAATGAATCCTGTTGAAATTGGTTTAAGAACTGTAGAAAGATGGTAAGGGAGAGTGAAGGGGCCCTGAATTTGGCCAGAGGATATAGACATGTCTAGAAATAGCCCAATGAATTCTACTTGTACAACCAAAATGTGCTCATTAAAAAATATTAGGATAGGGTGCTGGTGAATGTCTCCAACCCATAATCCTAGCTCCTCGGGAATCAGAAATACAAGAGGACTGTGAATTGTTGCCAGCTACGCAAGTCATCCCTTAAATACCCAGCAAATAAAAGCTGGGCTGGAAGTATGTCTCAAGTGGTAGAGGGTTAGCTGATTGAATAAACTAAACAAATGCAGTTATGCGTTCAAACCCAGTACTCACAACAGTAATGACATTTTTCTTTTTCTTTAAATGTGGAACAGTGTCTCCTGCCCTCAGAGAGGTGTCTATGGGTCATGAAACTACAGCGGTCAGGCTGTGAGGACCTCCTGAATACAATTCACTAAAACTTCCTGTAGACACACTGCTTACATTTCCTGGGGAACCAGACTCGATGTTTATAGATATGATTCAATTGTTCCCAACAAATGGTATTGCCATTTTGCTGAGTTTTGACAGATTGCTTCAGAAAGGGTGTACTGACACTTGAGGGAGTTGTAAAAATAGCTCTAATTACCACATGCTGTGAATGTATCTGAAAACTAAAGGTTAGTAATCTCTACCTTTCTGCATTCTAATCCATTGCTCTTCCCACAAATGGATTCCAGTGGATTCAGATGAACTTGCTGCTTGTGCCAGAAAGGCTTTATTATTTGTGCTTTCTACTCTGTTATTACACCTCCTTTGTCAGGCTGGATGATCATGATACACCACGTGGAGAAGAGAGCATGTCTGCATGTGTGCTTATACCCACAGGGATGCTGAGTTCACAAAAACCCGTGGGGGGCTGGAGTTGTTCAAGGAGAGGCCCACCAAAGTGGGAGGCAGAAACAGAGGCACCACATTGTTCAAACCACCAGCCATCTTGCTATGAAGTGTCTTATATGATGTCTGAAGGTTCATAGAGTCCAGAGTCTTAACTTCCCTTGGCTTTTCTACTGCTTCAAATCATGGAAGCCTTCTGTGTAAGAGAGCAGCTTGTCTGAGAGCTATTGAAATCTCCCCAATGAATACCTTGGGCATTCAGAAAAGGGAGGATGTAGGAGGTGAGGATGAGGAAGAAGTAGGATGCTACTTTCCTGCAGGTGTGCTGACTAGTTTGTCAGCTTCTGAGTTTTCTCCAGTGGTGGAAGAGCCAGCTGTTGCCTTCCACATGCCTGGCATTTCTTCAATTTAAATAGTACTGAAGAGTGTACCTGGAGAAACCAATGGGGTCTGAAGGCCTAGTCCTTAGCCTTCACTTTCTTCTTCTTTGCTGTAACAACACCAAGCTGGCCCTTGTCATCAGAAGTAAGGGAGCTCACATTACCACTTACCTACTATGTGCAGGCCCTGCATGGGGTACTTCATAGACTTTTTTTTTCAAAAGAAATTGGTCCATGAACTCAAAGGAATGGCAAGAAGTTTGATCCATTGTAACAGGCTCACTTTCTCTTTGTTCTCATGAAAGTTTTGTCAAGGACGTTGGGTTTTATATACTAAGATCAATCATTGAAAGAGCTCTGTAGACTCAGCAATCCCACTACTGGGTGCATATTCAAAGAAGGGGGTTTGAGTATGGATGGACCTGGAAAAAAATATGCCAAGTGAAGTCAGGCTCAGAGAGACCAAGGATGCATGGTTTCTCTTTTCTGTGGAAGTTAAATCTAATTTGTAAGCATAGGTGTAAACATATACAGGGTCATTTGCATAGGTATGCAAATATATTAACTACAGCATAACATGTGCAAGGGATGACTCCTGTGGTGTCATTGCGTTGAATAGCTAACTTGCAACTCCCTAAGAAGATGAATACTAGAAAGCTGGAATTTGAGATGTCAGGGATGAAGAGAGAAAGAGTAGGAGAATGTAGTCATGATGTTCAATGTATAGAACTATGAAAAGTGAGGGCCAAGGTTGGATTGGAAGAGTTAAGGGGTGATATTAATGAAGATATGTTATATTTATAATCTGACCTAGGCATCTGTTACCTTTAAGTAATAATAACCCTATTTTGTGTGACTACTTAAAGAAATAAAATGATAACAATAAAAATAAATAGAAGTTGCATTTAAAAGAGACATCTATATTATCATGTTAATCGAAGCACTATTCCACTATTCATAACAAGCAGGACAAGTGTGTACCAGAGGACTGGAGAAAGAAAATGTCACACACACACACACACACGCAGACATTCACACACACTGTGAAACACTCTTCTTTAAAAAAGCAAAGTAAATCCTGTCTTTTATGACAGCATACATGCACTCGAGGGCACTATGTTAAGTGACAGAAAACAAGCATAGAAAGTCAAGAAGGATACAATCCCATTGATACGTGGAATTCAAAAGAGCTGAACTCATTGACATAGGAACGTAGAATGGCTCCTGTGACGGATTAGGGTAGGACTTGAGGAGGTGGTGGTCAAAGGATAGGAGATGTCAATTAGACAGGATGAATAGCTCAGGAGAGCTTGTATACACCATCGTTGTACTCTGGAACAATGAATTACAGTTTCCAACAATACTGCCAGTAGATTTTAAGTGTTCTTATCACAGAAGAACTTATGATCCACTTAATACTCCGCCACTTGCATATTTTTCAAGCAGCATATTGTATGCCATGGCTTCATGCAATGTTACATGTCAACTTCATACTACTACTAATAATTAATAATACACAAGCTGATCTTAGTGGGCACTCAATATGTCCCAGCCCACATTGGCTCACAAATGGATTAATGATGACTTCTTTTCTGTTGATGTGAGGTCCCATGCTGGGGCCCAGCCTTCTTAAATAGCCACCAGCCTTCTCCGTGCTATTCCACTCTGGAGGTAAGTGGGTAGCTGTGGATGGAGAGACCATTAGCCTCCTCCTCCTCCATCTTCCAAACTCTACTAAAACCTTAGCAAATGACTGTCACCACCACCTACTTTGTGTGTATGTATGTATGCATGCATGTATGCATGTATGTATGTATGTGTGTATATGTATGTGTATGTATGAGTGTGTTTGCCTTTGTATGTATGCATGTGTGCATGTATGTATCTATGTGTGTTATGTATGTGTCAGTACTTGGGCTTGAACATGCGTGAAGGATTTGAGAGGCTTGTTCTTTACTTTTTTTTCCTTATGGCTAGAGCTCTACCATTTGAGGAACAGCTCTGCTTCTGGATTTTTGTTCATTAATTATAGATCAGAGTCTCTAGGTTTTGTGTTCTCCAGTTTATTCTGAACCACAATTCTCAGATCTCAGCCTCATGAGTAGCTAGGGTTTGTCACCTAGTTTAAAAAGGGAATATCTTGGGGAAGAGAGACTCTCACACATTTTCCAGACTTATGAGTGTGTGTATGCAGTGAGTTGGGGGGTGCAGGTCATGTGAAAAGAGGGACAGAAATGAGAGACTAGAGGAAAACAGTGAATTCCTTGTGATTATTCAATAACAAGACAAAAATGCAAGTTTATAGGTCAATAAATTGTCATTTTAAACAGTTTTTATGTAACTTATTTAGCTAGATTGAATTTTTTAATGATTAAGACTGGTTTTGCAATATAGTACTATTTTCAATGAACTATGCAACATTAGCATTTTGTTATATAAGTAAATAATTTTGGTATAATATTTAGCATTCTCTAATAGAAGGAATTTTGTCATTCAAAAGAATCAGAATTTATGCAAATTGTCTTCATCCCTTAGAAACCTAGGTTGGTTAATGCTCTGTTAAAGAAATTCCACAACCAACATGATAATACCTAGACTTGTTGACCTTGACTTAAATCAGTCTTATAGTTGTTATACTGAAGTAGAACATTTTGAAGAAAAATTTGGCTTCAAGTTATAGCAACACAGAATTTTGGTTAATTAAGAATTGATTAAAAAATCATGATGCTTGCTCAAATTTTCATCCAACAGAAAGCAATGAATGAGCAGGTTCAAGGGACAAGCAGAAAGCTAGGGGAAGAAGGTTTTATAACTATATTGCCTGGGGCTCTTTGGGAGGTATGCAAGGATTCAGAGAGAGCACTTGCTCTCTGAGAGAGAGGGAGGGAGGGAGCAGGAGTCTTTACTGCACTATAGAACCAGAATCAGATTCAGCTTCTTCCCTAAAGACTTATTCTGTACTCAATTTTTTTTATTTATTTCATTTTTTGGTGACAAGTTTGACACTTCTGAATTATGCAACTCCTCCTGGTGGGTGCAAACTGGAAGCGTTTTGCCATGGACAGCAGGCTTCTAGATGAGACACTTGTATAGGATTTCATATCATGAAAGCTTGGTACCTCAAAAGAAATGTTTGATTTAACATAATTGTTCAGATTGATTTGAAATGCTATTTCATCTCCCCTGAACATTGACTTGAGGATCAAGGACTCTCTAGCCTATTGGTTGGTTCATAAATCCTGCTCAAAGACCTGGGAAGAGTATTGCTTTGGTTTCCATGTGGTTTTTTGAATCCAAAATTCATGTTTGAAATTGGACTTCCAATCCAACAGTGTTGTAAGGTGGTAGGGTCTGTTAGCCATGATTAGACTGTTAAGGGGGATTAATCCCTTTATTACAGGAGTCAATTCTTGTCCTCATGGGGGTGACTTGGTACCAACATAATTGGTTGCTGTAAAGCAAGGCCACCCTTACATTTTATTTATTCTTTTAAATAATTACTGGTTTTTTTTGTTGGTGGTGGTATTGGGCCTGGGGCTTGATCTCATGTCCTGAGTGCTATCTGTAAACTTTTGCTCAGGGCCAGTGCTCTCTCAGCACCACTTCTGGCTTTTTCTGAGTTATTGGAGATAAGAGTCTCATGGGCTTTCTTGCCCAAGATGTCTTTTTTCATATATTTTTTATTGTAATTAATAGAAGGGTTACATGATATTTGCCAGATAGATGGTGCATTAATTCCCATACATTGATACTCTTTCACATGTCTTGGTCCCCATTTCCCTCCTCCCCCACCCCCACCCCTCATCGTGTTTTCCCCCATTCCGGGGATGTGGCCAGGAGGGATCACTACTACACTGTTGGTGGGAGTGCAAACTCGTTCAACCACTATGGAAAGCAGTATGGCAGTTCCTCAAAAGACTAAACATAGAGCTCCCCTATGACCCAGCAATTCCACTACTTGGCATTTACCCAATTGTCCAGAAACAAGTCATACTAAATCCACTAGCACAGCGATGTTCATTGCAGCACTATTCACCATAGCAAAGATATGGAACCAACCTAGATGCCCCTCAGTTGATGAGTGGATCAACAAGTTGTGGTATTTGTACACAATGGAATTCTATGCTGCTGTCAGAAAAAATGACATCGCCCCATTTGTTAGGAAATGGAAAGACTTAGAAAAGATCATATTAAGTGAAGTAATCCAGACTCAAAGGAACTTAGGCTCAATGGTTTCCCTCATTTGTCATAATCAGTAGAAACCTTGGGCTGTCCTAGCAGAGATTTGCAATAGAGCAAAACCTTGATACAAAAGGCCATATAGTAGGACGCTGAATGAAAGGATCTCTAGGATATAGAAACATAAGCCATATAATGAATGATTGTTGTCCTTAATGTACTATGTTATCTCTCATCTCTTTTGCTGTCCCTTGGTTTTCTCATATTGTTACAGTATCTCACTTTGTTACCAAGATGTCTTTGAATCACAGTGCTAAACTCTCAGCCTCTTGAGTAGCTAAGTTTATAGGCTAATCAGTCTTTTACTATTATTATTTTATTACCCATATATATCTGTACAGAGATGTTTCAATTCAACAGGTCAGATCAGATTTTGAGTACACTGCATCTTTTCTTTTTTCTTTCTTTTTCGCCAGGCCTGGGGCTTGAGCTCAAGACCTGAGCCTTGTCCTCGGGCTTTCTCAAGGCTTGAGCTCTACTACTTTATCACTTTCTGCTTTTTTCTATGTCTGTAGTACTGAGGAATCCAACTCAGGTCACTGTACATGCTAGGCAAGCACCCTACCACTAGGCCAAACTCGTGGCCCCATAGTGCATCTTGATCAATGCCATCCCTTCCTTCCTTCTCCTCACATCTATCCCAATGGCACTCATCCCCTTGACTTATCTAGCTCCATTTTCATATATAATCATCAAATATGGTGATTATCTTCATCCACCCTTCCCCTTTCCATTTGTCTGTCCTCCTCAATTGGCCAGATGGATAGAAATTTGCTGATATACTGCTGTATGGAGAAGGCAAAGTACTAGTCCAAGGGCAGGTGCCTAGTATGTATATAAAGCTGGAGAAGGGAAATGGAGAATTCATGGTATTCATGGGGTGAGTGGAATTTTATATATCAATTCTGGTTGATGTGACTCTGGTGCCTGAACTCACACTGTTTTATAAACTTACAGTATAATTTTTTTATAAAAAAATGACCCACACAATATGATGGTACAAGGTGTTGTTTTGATATGTATGTTTGTGAATCTTCATCATCAAAATAATGAACATTTATCTGAGATCTGAGAATCACAGGTTGAAGCCAGCCTGGGCAGGAAAATCCCTAAGACACTTATTTCTAGTTAAGTTACCCGCCCGCCACCATCCCCAAAATAAAGCCAAAAGTGGAAACTTTCAAAAAATCAACTGGCGGGCCTAGAGTTTAGCCTACTGGTAGAGTGCTTGCTTAGCATGCACAAAGATCTGGGTTCGATTCCTCAGTACCACATGCATATTGTGCCATGTGTGAGTAAAGATAAATATACTTTTCCCCTCCAAGATGAATCTTTGACTTCTTTTTCTTAATATGAATCTCCTATTTCTTTTTCTTGCCCTTTGATCCTGGCTAGATCTCCTACTACAATATTGAATGGAAGTAAGAGTCATTCACCTGACATTTCTAATCTCATAGGCTAAGTAGGGTATTGCTTGGCTAGTGTTTATGGGAGAATTATTGGGGATAGATATTTTTCCTTTTCCTTTTGGGGAAAGCAATCAAACTTTTACTACTAGTTACTGTTGTAGATTATTTTCTTTTTAAGTCACTTTGATGCAGTTTTCTTTTATTCTTCTTTTACTGAGCGGCTTTAGCTTAATTAAATGATAAATTTAGTTAAATTCCTCATATGCATTTATTGGGTTGATCATATGTTCTGATTTTTTTATTGCGTGTTAAAAAGGACAATGTACTTGATTTATTTTTAATCTTTATAGTCTGGGAATAAATTTTGTTTGATACGGATTTTTTTAATCACTTTTGATTTGTGGGATTTAAAATTAGTGAAAGTTGGGCCAGCAGTTTGGCCTAGTGGTGAGAGTATTTGCCTAGCATGCATGAAGACCCGGGTTCAATACCTCGATATCACTTACATAGAAAAAGGTGGAAGTGGTGCTGTGGCTCAAGTGGTACAGCTCTAGCCTTGAGAAAGCCCATGAACAGTGCTCAGGCCCTGAGTTCAAGCAAAAAATAAAATAAAAATAGTGAAAGAACTTTAGCTCAAGTTTAAAATAAGAATTTTAAAGAAGTTTTGTATCTCTGTAATATAAATAATAGTAAAATAAATAGTATCTAAGGATATTATTTGTATTTTTTCTATATTGTAAGCCATTTTGTTTTGTTATTAGGGAAATGGGGCCTCTTAAAGTGAGTTGGATATGTTCCTTCCTGTCTAAATTTTTGAAATTAAATTGTTGGTAGAAAGTAGAGTTGTGGCCTAAGAGGTAGAGTGCCAGCCTTGAGTAACAAAGCCAAGCAAGAATGAGGGGCCCTGAGTTCAAGTACTAGCACACACCAAAAAGTTGTTTATAGTTGGCATTATTGCTGCTATAAAGAAATGTAGAATTTACCAAAGAAATTATCTGGGCCTGAAATTTGTAACTACTTTCACATCCCTACATATGGGAAAATGTTCTTGCTGGGCAAAATGATTTATTTAATAAGTATGACACTGTTTAGGTCTTCAGTATTTTGATAACTATAATAACACATGTCCTCAGGGAAAATGGTACACTTCACCCAAGTTGTTTTAGGTCTTATCGGCTCACTATCCATTTTCTATTTTTATATTCCCCCTAAAAATGATTTGTTCTTGTTGTACATAGAAATTTAGTAAAAGGCAGGAGATGTGGCTCAGTGTAACACATTAGACTGGCACATGTAAAATCCAGAGTTCAAAACTGCTTTCCTTACTCCACAACCCCCAAAAGAAAATAAATCAATTTGGCTCCATAATGATTGAAATATACCATTTCACTGATTTTAGGTTGCATTGTTTTTAATGAAAAGTCAGCCATACATCTTAGTTTTGTTTCTCTTGGCTGTATATTTTCCCTGTTGCTTTAAAATAATTTTTATTGTGTTTGTATATTTATATATATTTATACACACACACCTATATGCACATACACTTGTGCATGTTTTTCATCAAATTTGGAAAAATGTTAACTTCTATTTCTTTTTATACTTTGCCCAGTCTCCTCCTTCAGAGGTCTAAGTGACTTGAGCATTAACCAGCTTAGAATAATCCCATTCTCACTAACAATATTTGTTTTTCCCAGCCTTTTTTTCTCTCTGTTGTAATACATTCAAGATCATTGATTGCTTTCTTTCACAGTGTCTAATCTACTATTAACTACATCCAGTGCCTTTTTCACTTGTAGAAATTCAATTTGTCTCTTACTGTTTTCTGTACTATGCACCTACTTTGTCTTGTTGGTTATTCAGTATATAACAATAATATTTATAATATATGACTTGGTGTCCTGTTCTACCATCAGTATCATTTCTGAATACATTGTTTATTGATTGCATTTTCTCCTCATTATAAGTTGTATTTTTCTGTTTGTTTGCATGTGTGCCTGGTTGGTGTGTGTGTGTGTGTGTGTGTGTGTGTGTGTGTATGTGTGTGTGTGTGTGTGTGTGTCAGTGTGTGTATGTACACTGAGGCTTTTACTTGGTACCTCATACTTACCCTTGGCTATTTCTTTCATGGCTCTTGTTCTATGTCTTGAATCATTCCCCTACTTTTGCCTCTTTGCTAGCTAATTGGAGATAGCAATCTGGAGAATTTTCCTGTGTGAGATGACTTTAAACTACAATCCTCAGTTCTCCTCCTGAGTAGTTTAGGATTCTAGCCATAAGCTCTGGTAATTTTTGAGTATATGCTAGACATTGTAATTCTATGTAATTGGGTCATTGGTTCATTTTTGTTTCTTTAACTCTGTGTACCTAGGTTACTTTGAAATATTCTGCTTTTATAAGACTGATTTTAAAATCTTGTTTGGCATGCAGATCTTGTTAGATTGTTGCTAATTTGATCTTTTCCTGTGATTTTCTATACCCGCTTCTTTCAGGTGATACTTTTCCTGGACTGAAGTAGCTTCTTTGTGCACAGGCATTAATCATTTAACACTCTGTCAGGGATTCAAAGACAACTTAATGTAGATTTCTGGAGGATCTTTTTTATCTCTCTTGCATGATTCCTGAGCCTATGAATCATAACTACTCTGGACTCTTCAAACTTCAGACTCTCTGTTCAACTTATGGAACCTCATGGGTTCCCCTTTCTGTGCTAAAACCTATTCTTTAAAAAAAAAGTATTGTAAATGTGAGGTACAGAGGGGTTACAGTTATAAAAGTAAGGTAATGAGTGCATTTCTTTTTGAAGAGGGTAATCCCCTCCTTCATTTCCTCCCACTCCCCGCCCCATCTGAATCCCCTCTCCCACAAGTTGTAAAGTTCATTTCCAACATAATGTCTGGTGTGCATCATTGCTTCATTGGTTGACCCTTTGTCCTATCATTTCTGTTGCTCTTTCCCTTCTCTAAATCAAAAGATAAAGGGTACAGAACTAAAAATAAGTGACAATGTGGAATAAACCAAAAGAGAAAAAGAAAGAAAGAACTACACTAACAGAAACCTTTTGTTTCAGTTTCTTTGAGTTCATTTCAATAAGCATAATTTTATGTGGTCATATACAATAGCTATTGAACTACTGTGATTTTTTGCTAAGACTATCCTAGACATATTTTAGTTACTACAAATGAGGGAAACTACGTAGCTTATGTTTCTTTGTATATGGCTTGCTTCACTTAATACATTTTTTCCCGTCTTTCCATTTCCTTCCTTATGTACAGAGTAATTTCTTTCTCTCATGTCTTCCTTTCTTTTTTCTTTCCTTCCTTCCTTCCTTCCTTCCTTCCTTCCTTCCTTCCTTCCTTCCTTCCTTCCTTCCTGTTTTTGTTTTTGTGGTTTTTGTTGTTGTTGTTGTTGATGGGGCTTAAACTCTGGGCCTGGGTGCTGTCCCTTAGCTCTTCAGCTCAAGGCTAGTTTTCTATCACATTTAGCCACAGCACCACTTCCCATTTTCTGGTGGTAAATTAGAGGGAGATAGGAGTCTCCTTGACTATTTGTACCCAGGCTGGCTTTGAACCATGATCCTCAGACCTCAGCCTCCTGCGTAGCTAGGATTATAGGCATGATCCACCAGCACATGCCATACTTTCTTAAGGAAGTATAGTACTCCATTTTGTATATATGCTACATTTTCTTGATCTATTCATCCACTGAGGGATATCTGGGTTGATTTAATATCTTAGCTTTGGTAAATAATACTGCAATGAACATGGTTGTCATTTGGGTAAATGCCCATGAATGTGATTGCTATATCATAGGGAAGTTCCATGTTTAGTCTTCTGAGGAACCTTTATACTGCTTACCAGAGTGATTGAACAAGTTTATATTCCCATCAATAGTGTGATAGCATTCCCTTTTGTTTACATGTCTGCCAGTATCTGTTATTAATAGATATCTTGAGAATGGCCATTCTAAGGGCAGAGGGGTGGAACCTCAAAGTTGTTTTGATTTGCATTTCTTTTAGATCCAGAGATGTTGAACATTTCTTCATGTGTCTATTGGCCATTCATATTTCTTCTTCAGATAAGTCTCTCTTTAAGATTTTAGTGCACTTATTAATGGGGTTGTTTCTTTGAGAATTTGTAGGGATTTAATTTTTTGAGCTGTCAGTGTATTTTAGTATTATATAGTTAGAAAGGGTCTTCAAATCTGTAGGCTTTGTATTTATCTTGATAGCTATGTGCTGACATGCAGAAACTCTGCAGTTTAATGCAGTCCATTTATCCATGCTTTCTTTGATTTATTGTGTTTCTGGCTCTTAGAAAGTTTTGACTCTGCCCAGGAACCCTAGATTTTTTCCGCTATCCCTTTCTGTAATATTTTCAGGGTACCTGATCTTTCAATGAGGTTTTGATCCATTTGGATTTGATTCTGGTGCAGGGTGATACTGAAGGATCTAACATTAGTTTTCTACACATGTATAGCCAATTCTGCCAGTACTATTGGTTGAAGAGGTTGAGTTTCTTCCATCCTGTGTTTTTGACTCTCTTAGCAAATATTGGGTGGCGATAGATCTGTGAGTTCATTTCTGGGTCTTCAATCCTAATCCATTGGTCCTCAGGCCTGTAAAAACCTACCCTTATTTTGTCATCAATCCTGAGGCTTCAACTCATTGCTTGGGCACTGTCCTTGAGTTTTCTCAAGGCTAGCCCTCTACTACTTGAACCACAGCAGTACTTCCAGCATTTTCTGAGTATGTGGTAACAAAGAATCAAACCTAGAGCTTTGTGCATGCTAGGTAAGACTCCACCACTAGGTCATATTCCTGGCTCTAAAACCTACTCTTTAAACAACAAGCTCAGGTTGACTTCATTCTCCTTTTATTGGATGTTTTGGTTAAGATAGCAACTCATGCTCTTGGCCACCATCATATATCCTTCCGAATTTACATTTTCAGATCTTTATATTTTTCCCAGCACAACTGTATCTTGTTCAGATGTAGGAATTTTAATGTGTTAAATCTGGAGCTGTAAACTTCAGGACCACACTGTATTAGGGCTCTATGTTTGGTTCATCTTGTGAAAAAAAATTGTGGGAATGATATTTCAATATTTTAAATTATAAATGCAATTAAAATGTATAATTTTCTTTTAGTTCTTTGGGGGATGCAAAACCAAGAAGTGTTAATATGGAACGGAAGGCCTTATTTTCTTAGTGATAGGGACAGTTGTACACAAATAGAAGCTGAATTAAATACTCCCCTGAGAAAACAAATAGGTATTGCAAACAAAATAATTAGAATGGTTTGTAACAAGCAAGCAAATGAGTGCTGCGAAGGAATTGCTGCATTATATTTATTTTTTTTTCTATTTGAATATCTGCCTGGGGCTGCAAATTGAAGGACCCAATTTGCTTTTAAAATTTTAATGACAGAATGAAAAGCATTGGCTTTGTGTTATGGAGAGATGTACTTAGGTCACAGTTTTTTACATATTAAAATTTTTGAGCTTTATTTTGTATGGAGGTGTATGAATAATTTTGAAGAATTCCTTCTTTTTTCCCTCTTCTCTTCCCATTCCCTCCCTTCTCTTCCTGCTTTTCATCTTTCCTTTGCTCTTTCCTTCCCTTCCCTTCCTCTCCCATAAGCACTAACTAGGCTTGGTACTCAGTATTAGGAACCCACTATAGTATGAAACATTAACTTAGCTCATAAGGAATTGATCTACTCTAACTCCAGCTTGGGTGAAGCAATGCACTATGGCCTTCAGTTTATTTTTAGTTCTGTGGGTGCAGAGGGTCCTGAATTCCTAACACTTGTGAAGTGAATCAGTATGGGTATATTGTAAGGGACTAGCAGTTCCTTGTGGATTTTGGATTTTAGTGTAAGGCGTTTCCTTACACAGTTGCTGGGTTAATTGCCATATTGCTCCGTTGGAGCCAGAGGGTGGCAGGAAGGACCACTTCATAGCCCGTGAATACAGAGTTTTATTCCCTGGACATCTTATGTGGACTGTGATCCCAGCTCTTGAATTTCAGGGACTGTAGCTCTGCCCTGCCTCCAAATGCCAGGTGAAACTATTTTTAGCCTGTCCCTGGAGTTATTTTTGTGCTTTGTAAACCCCAGGTCTAGACCTGCAGCAGTTTACATTTCAGATGCAACTTAGAGCATTTTTCAGGAATATCACAGCTGAAAAAGTTAGGACAAGGTTAGCAATTGCTAATCCCCTTTGCGGAGGGGATTGCTTTGACCTACCTTGGATGCTAAGAGTTCATTGGAATGTTGGTATGAGCTGTGATGGGTGAGATGGAGCCATAAGTATTTAGTGCTTGTCAGGGTGGTAGAAGGAGGAATTCTACAGGAGATGGAGGCAGGAAGTGAAGAAAGAGGGAGAGGAAGAGGGAGAGGGAGAGGGAAAGAGAGAGAGGAAGTAACAATAATGAAAGAACACAAGAGTAAGAGACAAGAAAGAAAGGTCAGAAAAGGGATGAGGAGAATATATAGAAACCTCGATCCAGTTCTACCCATAATCCACCACTAACCAGCCAGCCAGAGGAATTTCATGGGCTGTTGCCAGTAAATACTGGGGACAGAGGTGGGTTCCTGCATTTATTGAAAAAGGGATGACCCACCTAGTGCTCATGATCAAATAGAATAGAATAAAAGAGAAACTCAATTCAATAAAGCAGAATAAAAGATTCACTGAAAATGTATATGTTTGAGGAATGCTACTTGGACTCCTCTGGCTAGGACAATAGTCTTTTGGTAAGCAGAAAAAAAACTAAGGGAGGATTTTCCAGAAATGAGCAGATGACCTGGATGACATCCATCCTACCAAACCCAGGCATTGGTCTTGAGGAAATAAGGTTAGCTGAACGACCAGATCCATTCAGGAAAACCTGCTGTCCTGACAGTGGCCTTGTAATCATCCTTCAGAGAGAATGGCATTGAACCATTGGTAAAGAAATGGAAAAGCCTGTCAAGGATTCTGTTAAGTGAAGTAATCCAGACCCAGGGAAGCACAGGTGGCATGGTTTCTCTCATGAGAGAAACTAGCACATGCTATAAATCTAGAAGTAAATATACTAGGTGGCACTTAAGCAGTTATACATGAATTATCAGAAATATAATAGATTCTATGGAGAACACAAGAATAATTCTTTAGGAAGCCTAAGTCGAAGCCTAACAAAATGAGTATTAGAAGATGAGAACTTGTTGGGGGAAGGTGCAGCAGCAAGAGGAAAGGAGTATAAGAGTGAATGTGAGCACTGAGTAGGATGCAGGCAAGAATGCATTGCATAAGTCAGAGAACTGAGAAAAATAAGGAGAACAGTGAAGGTGCCAAGGGGCTGACATGGGTCAAAATGCATTGAATACATAAAATGCTTTGTTAAATGGGAAAAAAAACCTCAATATATAGCCTTGAAATTAGGAAAAGTGAGGAAGGGGTTGAGGGAGGGGTGGTGAGAATGTGAAAAAGGACCACATCGATCAAGTTGCACTGCATTCATAAATGCCCCGTTGAATGGCAATGCCTTTGTTCAACTAATTAAAGAAAATAAAACAGTATATTTAACAAAGACACTTGCTGAGTTGAAGGAGATGCTGTGTGGTCAGAACTTTGCCACCTCTGTCTTGGAAAATCCACAGTAGAGCGGCAGGCAGCATACTGACTGGACTGTGAGCAGAAGCCACGTGTGTCATTTGCACAAATAAAGCCATAGAAGTGTTTATTTAATGACTGGGTGGTTGAGCCCTGGTGTATTGTCTTGGCAGGATCTCTTGGGGGTAAGGAGGAGAAGACAAGCTTGGTGAAGAAGACAGTGGGCTGAAAAGGGCTTACTTACTAGTTCAGGGTGACGCATCAGGAATGAGTCAGACAGATGTGTAGGCGAATGTCCCTTCCCAAGGGGAGGCTAGGTAGAGGCATGCCTGTGCTGGCTTGCAAAGGTTATAGAATGAGCTTTAGCTTTGGGGTTGGAAAGATGAAGTGTACTCACTTGTGTGAGTCACATGAATTCCACTCATGGACTCTTCTGGAAAACTCTTGGAAGTAGTTGTATCTCGTTTAGATTACACACAAAGACATTACATGCCCTGCCTAAGTTATATAGCCAGGACTGGACCCCAGATCTATCTAATCAGTGATACACTGAGTCAAGGTCTAATATCCGAAGGTGGGATTCTCTGGACATCACAGGGAGATCTTTTGAAAATGCTGATTCTGATATGCTGGGCCTGGGTGGGACCAGAGACTCTGCATTTTTAACAAGTTTCAAGATGTTTCTGCTGTGGTTAGCTCATAGACTGTGCCAATCCTGGGGCTTAAACTCAGAGCCTGGATGTTGTCCTAAGGTTTTGTGCTCAATGTTAGCATTCTACTACTTGAGCTACAATTCCACACTCAGCTTTTTGGTGTTTAATTAGAGATGAGTCTCATGGACTTTCCCGCCCAGGTTGGCTTTGAAACAAGATCTACAAACATTACCCTGCTCAGTAGCTGGGAATATAGGTGTGAGCCATCAGGGCCTAGTTCACACCTATAGGAAGAAGATGGTGATGATGATGATGATGAAGATGATGATGATGATTATGATGATGTGTGTGTATGTGTGCTGATCCTGAGATTGGAACTCATGGCCTCATGCTCTTTTACTTACCTCTTTTGCTCAGTGCTGGTGCTCTACTACTTGGGCCACAGTTTACTTTCAGAATTTTTGCTGGTCAACTGGAGAGAAGAGATTCAAGAGCTTTTCTACATGGGCTGGTTTCGAATCTATACCTCAGAACTCAGCCTCCTGAACAGGAGTAGTTATTGGCATGGACAACCTCCTCCTGGCTTATTATTATTAAGTAAATGGACAAAGGAGTTTCAGTTCATTGCATCAGTTTCTTATTACAATGCATCTCTATCAGTGTCACTTCTTCGATCATTCTCCCTCTCATTTATCCCAACAGGACTCCTCCTTTCCCATTTCCTAGTTCCATGTTTACATATGTTCACATATGTTCACAAAGAGTATTATAACTATATTGTTGACTCTTCCTGTGTCACGGATCACACTTGGATAAATAAGGATGATCTCTCTGCAGTTTTCTATAGCTTACATCAAAAGGGAGACTCAGCAGCAGTCAGTGAGGTTTTCTGAAACAAATAGGGAGACAGGGTATGTCTCTGAGCAGAACTATCGTGTCATCTTCTGCCCCAGAAAGGTAAGCAGAACCAAGCTTTGAGGGTGTCCTACCACCCTCCCTTCCTTTCATATCTCCCTGGAACTTTGGTTCACCTTGATCTGTGTACTCTGATATGCTATGAATGCAGCAGACACTCCCCAAATTCTGTTGACTTGTCTGGGAGTAATTCTTTCATCAAAACTTTATTGAATCCTGCTTCTATTTTCTCCATGTTTTCCAAGCCAGTCTTGTCTATGAAATTTCTCTACTATCATTAACTTTAGATTACTGACACCATAGATTTTTTTAAAGGGGAATAAACTTTATTATTTCTCCAGAGATGGAATAATGCTAGTATCACACAGATGTTTGATAGATTTTGGTCTTTCTAAGGAATAAAAAGAAATGACTAACAGTGTGATTGCATAGCCCTATATGAGTTTAGAGATCCATTTAAATATTTAATAACATTTCTCCCTGATATGGGGTGGTTCTGAAATTTTACTGAAGTCTTAAAATTAGACAAAAATGTGTTTGTGTATGAGGGTAATATCCACTTCGTCAAGATGTATATTTAGAAAAATGAGATCCTTAGTGTTTTAATTGCCATTCTGAACATTTCTTGTCATAAAAATTTATCCTCTTTGCTGCTCTGCCTGACTTAACATGAGATTCCTGCTGTGATTCAATCTATGTTCAATAAAATGCTTCTAAGATGCTTAAAAGGTCAGATGATAGAAGGCACCCCCACACAATTGCCATTCAAATATTGCTCTGGTTGAAATATCAACTTTTAAAAATTTAAAATACAATGGAACTTTGTGCTATACTGCATTACATGTCATATTGGACTCATTATTCTGTTTTGTTTTTTTTTAATTAGACTGTCAGCGAAACCTAAACCAAGCTTTCTTGAATGGTCTGAGAATGTATTATCACAGAGGTAGTTTCAGGGCTTTTGGACTGGTCCTGGTAAGGCAAAATGGTCACCATGTAAAGATAAGCTTGGCTATACTTTGAAGGTTTGGGGAATGGTACAAGTGGTAGAATGCCTGCTTAGCAAACCCCAGAATCATTATCACCAAAGAGAATCCAATGAGGTGTCAGGCAGGAAGAGGAGAGTCAGCAAATTCTCAGCCTCCCTCAACCCCCACCCAGTGCTCTCAGTGTGATGTGTCTGCTCTCAGGTAGAGTTTGCCTGGGACACAAATATCCAGTCAGGAAGGTATGGACCCCTCCAGGTCTTCTTTGAATTGCATAAACCCTTTCAGAACTCACTAAGGAAAATCTCTTCCCATCTCTTCACTCAGAAATGGGGTCGTGATGCTCATTTACAACTCTCCAAACTCTGTTCTGACATGTAATTGGGACCAGAACCCATAGGATGCCTTCCTGCTATGGAGAGGAGCAGTCACCTCCCACCTCCAAGACGCTGATTGTGGGGGAAAGTGCAGATGTGTTAGGACAATGTAGAAGAGGAAGGGGGAATCCTGTCAGGAAAGGAGAAAAAAAAAGGTTCTTTCTGTTTACCAATTGGCAAAGCAGCTGTATGTGCATCACACTTTATTTTTATTTTTATGTTTTGGTAGCTAATAGGATATAAGAATCTTGTGGACTTCCTGCTGGTTTTGAGTCATAGTTTTCTGATCTGAACCTTGTGGGTGGCTGCGATTACAGTTATGAGCCAATCACACCTGGCCATACCTAAGCATTTTTTATGCTATTACATACCTCTACTATAAGTGTATCTTATTTTGTATCATCTTTCTTTTTTCTTTTTTTCTTTACTCAGTTACCTACATTTATACATAGAATGATGTCATCTCATTAACTTAGTCATTTACTTACAGCTGCATATTAGACTATTTTACAAATTCTTTTGCTTTCTTGTTCTCTTTCTTTCTGCTGGTCGTGTGGTTTGAACTCAGGGTCTGGACACTGTCACTGATCATTTTTGCTCAAGGCTAGTGCTCTACCACTTGAGGCCACCATCCAACTTCTGGCTTTTGTGGTGCTTTACTGGAGCTGAGGTTTCACAGACTTTCCTGCCCAAGATGGCTTGAAACTGTGATCCTCAAATCTCAGCCTCCTAGACTGAGTGGGAGTAAGAAAGGAGCAAAAAATCTTTAGTTTCTGTTGTTATAGTGTGTAGGAAATAGGATAGAGAAGAACAAGTCCAATCCATCAGACTCTTAGTTTGACAGATGCAGAAGTCCTATGTCTCCCAAGTTATGTTAGTATCATTTTCATTTTTCTTCCAGTTAGAAAAAAAGGGGCACTTTAAAAACCATTCGTAGCCTCCCTATCAATTGCTCATCTACTTTCAGGGGGAGGCTGAAAGATTTTTTGAAAAGTCAATGCAGCCTATGGGTTTTCTCCACATGAAAATGCGCACACACTCATATTCATCTCATTTTTTGAAATGGTGAACCCCTGTGAAGTCAACCATGGGCCCTGGCTGAAGACACACATTTCCTCTGAACAGAAGCAATCAAATCTCATTCTCTTCCTTAGCATGCTCTACAAGAAGGACAATTTTGCTTTCAATCAGTAAATTAAGTATGTGCCTTCTGGGAGAATGGGCGATTTGGCTTTTCTTTAGAATTCTTCTAACTTTTCTTTGGCCTTAACCCTTCGAGAGTAAAGTAGAGATTTGTAGAGGTTTCCTAATAATTTATTTGACTCAAGATACATATTTTTCTAAGCTTCAGTATACATTCTCAGTAGAGAACTGGAGATAGTATTTTTATTATTCAGTGCACGAAGCAATTTCTCACATTTTATTGTACTCATAGCCATTTTTCCTATAAGTATGCTACAAGGCACAAAAGAGTCTGTTCCCCCTATTTCTTTCTGATAATGGGTAGGAAGAATGTGATGTTAACTTGAGACCATAGCCCTCTGTATTTCTGTACTTCCTTCTGTACTTATTCCATTGTTAAAACAATCATAACAAATCACAAATATGTATTGTTTCCCACTGAAAATAGAGACATATCCAGCAGTGTTTTACTGCCTCTTTATCCAGATTCTGTCATCAGTTAAGTGTTCTAGATACTCAATTTTAACTGTTTCTAATGATAATCCATTGACCTTCAGGGCTAATTTCTTGAGTGAGTGGTGTAGAAGAAAAAAGATTTATGGTGTAAACTGTAAGATTATAGGAGGTAAGGGTAGTCTCAATTCATGACAATATTTCTTCAAAGGAAGTCAGATGGAGCTTGTCCTCTTGCATCTACCAGGGTAGATGACACAAGGATCCAATTAGGATTTGGTCAAATGGAGGAAATTGTTCAAATGTCTTCCGAGTTCCTTATAAATAGTGCTTTTTCTAATATTGATGACAGTGAACTTAGGGAAAGGCAGTCAAATGAAACAAGTATAAATTATAGCATAATAGCTGGGATTTAACCAGTCATACAGCCAAGACATATGGGGAGCAATTTGGGGCACAGGTGTGTGTTCCAGAAAAAGAATTAGGATCATGAACTAAAGAATCTGAAATACATACAAAAGGTTTAGTAGTACGTTGCGATGGAAGAGTAATTAGCTTGAATGACACTCCCAAATGGGGGAAAAAAGCACTAAAATAGCTGAAAATGGTATATTTAAGAAAAATCAAATAGCAGCTGTCAAGAGTAAGAACCATAGAGACACAACATAGAAAGAAAATGGAAACTCTTGGCAATATGTGAGCTTCAAATTTAATGTTTGTCCTGAATGTCTTGGCCAAGCTGTTTTTGTTCTTCCAGTTGGGTGGGAAACAGGACATAGAAGATCAAGTCAAAGAACCACCTTGTGTAGAGCCCAGTGTCAGACTTCTCCCTAGCTCTGGTAACATATCCTCACTCTAAGAATTAATGAGAAACAAATGCAAGGGAAATTTCCCATTTTCACTTCAGAGTTGCACGGAAGGGACATTTTCTTAAAAACTGATGACTCATGCAGGTTTGTGCCCCAAGTTTATGTTGTTTGTGGGGTCTAAGGGAACTCAAAGGAGAGCTTAATTTACAGTGGTTTAGATGGGCAGTGAGGAGGAAGTAGATTGCAAGCAAACAGTTTCTGAAATAATGTGAATGGCAGCTAGACTCAGAATTCTTAGAGAAGTTATAAGAACAATGAGACCGAGAAAGAGATAAAGAGAGAGGCATAATCTCTGACTTACACTATGAAAGAAATGTACTTAATATGTCTTAAAAATAGTGGTGTATGTGCCTTGAAAAATAAAAAGCAGAATTGAGGCTAGCTAAACCAAACACAGGGAAGTCACAAATCCTAGTAAGTTAAAAACCTTACAAGGAGACATTACACATCAGAGTGGACCTACAGAGAAAAAGATGGAAAATACGAAGGCATTATTTAGACTATAACCACAGAAACAAAAACATGAGAGGTTAAGACACATGGAAGATAAGTAACAATATTTAGCATATTTTTGACTAAATTTCTAAAAGCAAGTAGGAGAAAGTGAAGTAGAAAGAATATTAAAGGACATTATGATTTATAAGAAGAAAACAAACCAGATGTAGCAAGACTAGGATCAAGAAGATGACAAAAAGTTCACATCTAGCCACATCACAGAATGACACTGTAGGAAACCAAAGACAAATAAAACCTGAAATGTATTTACAGAAAAATGACAGACCATATACATATTTTTAAAAAAATTTATGTGTGGTAGGCTGAATATTTGCCTATGACTATATTCAAGGCCTAGTCTTATCTTTCAGTTCTTTTTTATTCATTTTCTGACAGGAGAAGCAAGGTTTAATTGTTGATAATTAAATTAACAACACATGAAATTGGCTTGTATAAGTTCATACTGTTAATATATTTCATTATCCTTATATAATTTTTATAAAGGGCTACCATTCAATAAATCAGTTTATAAGTACAATGCAGTTTTTTTATTCTCAACTATTTATTTTGTGATAATTTGTTATTACAGCTATAGGAAACTAGTATCTGGATAATAATGGAAATCTAAGATAGTGTCATATTGCCTTCCATGAGAGAAGAGAGAGTGGTTAACCTACAAGTGTACCTTTAAAAAATGTGTTGTATTTATACATTTTCATGTTGAACTGAAATTCCTTTGTGCAACTATTTAAAGGATATAATAAACAAATTTAAAGAAGAATAATATCGACATGGCCTGAGGCTAGCTCTGGGCAAAAATATAGGATTCTGCTAGGAAAATAACTAAAGCAAATAAGTGCTGGGGGCATAGCTAAGTGTTAGAGTGCTTGCCTAACAAGCATGAGTCCCTGAGTTCAAAAGACACAAAACCCTGAATAAGATAAAAATGTTTTTTCTATTAATGGAAAAAAATAAAACAAAACTGAGTCTATAACCACAATTCAATATGAAAAGAAACTCAGTAATGTACCCCAGAAAGAGAATTTTGTCACATGTAAGGCTTGAAATCTAGTCAATAAAGTCTAACCAATATGCTAATGGATACTTAGTACAAAGGCACATGTGCAGTTTATAAAACAATGTGGCTGGAGCGAACTAGAAGAGCACAAAGAAAGACAGAATGAGACTAATGTGCCATTGACACACTGACACATTAGTTGGCCCACATTAGCTGGTCATGGGAAGCTCACATTGTTGAAGAGAAATACGGAATGATTTTGCTTGTGCATTCCAGTGAGCATTGTGTCTGATGTGTTCTGTTACCTCACTGTCTTCTGAGAGTGCTGTGTTACCCAGTGGCTTGTTTCTTTTCTCATCAACTGTAGTCCTTGGTGGGGTGGGGGGAAGATTTTTCTCCTGCTACAAAGGGAAAATGTTTTCTGTTTTAATTGAATGCTTAAATTACCCTGTGTCTCCATAGGATGATTCGGAAGTTGGGGCCTCTCACTGTGGTCCAGAGATATCAGCTAGGAACTAGTGGGCAGGAGTGAGAAAAACTTCAGTGCTACCCTAGGGGCCTAGCAGATACATTGGGACAGGACCAGGGCCTGCCATATTGCTGCCAGAATGGACCGATCAGATAGACTCAGAATTGGGAAGAGGGAAAGAAGTGGGGGCTATTTATTACCATGGGTTCCCAGATTGGACATGTTTCTGGAGAGAGAGGAATAGTCCAGGGGGAGTGTAGGAACAGCTAGCAAGCAGAGATCGAGTGGATTCAAGCCAGGCCAGGTGGCACAGGATGGTCCACACGTTCCAACAGACTCTCATGGTGGAAGGCATATGGTAGTTAATGGCTTGGCAGGACGCTGTGCCAAGTCTTTTAGAAGTCCTGGGAAGGCAGAAGGAAAGGGCAGATCAGGGAAGCTGAGAAGACTCCCACCCCTTGGTTCACAGAGTCATTCCCCCAGGGCTTGTGAATTGCCAGGAGAGACAATGGTTGTTCTAGGCTGTCTTGTAAGTCAACTCCCAGGTTTCCAGGGTCTACCGGGGTCTATAGATTTGCTTTTGAAAATGAGGAAACATGAGAAATTTTATAAAAGGACTTCTAGGAAAATGACTGTCCTGTAATAGCCTCCTCAAGATGTGGGAAAAAAGAAATAATATGAGACACACCTATTTCCCCTCTGAGGGGTGCTAGCTCTGATTCACTTCTTTATGGGAAATTGAAGTGGTGTTTCATGATATCATGCAATTTTTAGATAAGAAGCTTCTCAATTTCTTTCTTTGTTTCTTTTCCTCCTCCTTCTCTCCTCCTCCTCCACTCCTCCTCCTTCTGTTCCTCCTCCTTCTCCTCTTTTTCTTCTTCCTCATCCTCCTTCTATGCCAGTACTATGTCTTAAACTCAGCACCTCATGCTCTTGATTAGCATTTTTCTTTTCTTCTTATGGCTGGTGCTTTATCACTTGGGCCACACCACCGTTCTGCTTTGCTCTGGTTAATTGGACAAGAATCTCATACGCTTTTCTGCCTGGGCTTGATTTGAATCTGGATTCTCAGATCTCAGTGTCCTAAGTCAGGATTACAGGTATAAGTGACCAGTACCTAGCTCCTCACTTTCATATGGTTTCTGGAATAGTAGATAGCTGGTGTACCTGGGTAGGTTGATGATATGAGGGTGTGATTTCTCTCATCCTCTGTCTGTGCTCAGGGTAGGGCCTTGGTCCCAAGAGTGGTTGGGGCAGAGCTGACCATGTATATCCAGATTCAGCTTTATCCTTTACTGTGCTCCTTGAAACCCGCTGTGTTCTGGGTCTGTTCTGCATAACTAGTCTTCTTACCTTGGATTGTCTATTGCTGCAATCTAGCAAGTTCATCTTCCTTCAAACAGACTTGTCTGGAACATTGTCTTGAGAGATTCTAGCACAAAAACAGCATGAAAAATTTGGATAATTTAACTTGATGTGATCTCTGCAGGCCAGCCTTCTTGGAGATTACAGATTATGCCACAACTCTTTGTATGCCACCACTCTCTTCCTGATTCAGCATGGGACTTTAACCTATTGTAACCCTTCCCCGACATGTTTCCTTAGACCCATCCTATATACATTGTTTACTGTCTTGCCCTTGAAAACGTTATGCTGTGGTTTAAATGATCACTAATTTCTAACTACTTTCGGAATGCGTCATCAGTCATCATTAATTTCTAACCTCATTAGCTCTATTTACACCACTATAGAATTTCAGCTTGGGTGATCTGTAAGGAGAAAAATTTAAAGCTCATTTTAAAATACAATTATGCATAGGTAAAGTCTTCACTTGTAACCAGCTGCCAGTGGAGACCATGAGCTGAGACTTCAATTAACCTAACTATTCCTGTCCCATTCATGGAGTGCTTGATGTGTATTCATTGTCATCTTATAGCATTCTGGGTGTGTGAACCCCATATACCTCTGTTGGGGTCCTGGGTTCAAAACCTATTTTTGATCCTACTTATGATCAACCCCCTCTGATCACAAATGTCCCCACCCCAGGACCACCCCAGGCCGGTGGAGCCTGTGGCACTGCACATCTGGTGAGGGCTCCACCCTGAACAGAGTTTTTCTGCCCTGTACTGCAGCCAGTGTAGCACCACAAGCTTCCCGGCTGTACTCTGCCCACACATATGCAAACACTGTGCCTAGTAAGTTCAGCTTCAAGTTCAGTATGTGAGACATTTCTCATGGCCTCTGAAGGCCCCTCCTTTTGCAATGTCTCCACCTGAAGGCAAAATGGAATGATACTAAAATATACTTCACTGCATTTCTAGGGTTGTTGTAAGCATCAAATAAACAAAGGCATATGAATAGCATCATTGGTGTTTCAGTCTCTGAGACACTCGGTATATATTTCATCTAGTAATGGAAAAGGAGAGGTTCTTGGGACAGGACTGTGGGTGACTCCTGTTGTATCACTAGTGTTAAATATAGAACAAACACCATACAGGATGATGGGTAGATTTTTGTGGAACAAATGGATATGGTTGTGAATTTTTTATTGGAAGAAACCCCAACAATCTAAGTAGGAAAGAATTCTAGGGAAGACATTGTGTTTTGGCTAATCAAGTCAGAGAAACTTGGCTTTCCCTGATCACATCAGGCTGGTGACTCCCAATAGAAAATACAGCAGTACATCTGGCTAAGTAATGCCTACTTGTATCTACTGTGAGCTGTGACAACACCGGTTGCTAAAATCTTGACCTGTGGAAACCAGCCTCTGACATCTTTTAGCCTCTGACATGTTTTTATTTTTTTCCACCCCCTCTGGTGTAGAGGAAAAGCTAAAACAATTCTGTGTATACCTAAGGGCTAACAAGTATTGTTGTAAATAAATAAGAATATGTGTGACCTGAGCCTCATCCCTTGATCTCTTTCAAATTATTCATGAATTGATAGTAAGCACAGATGTGATTATTTCTGTAGGAAATCAGTGACCCCGAGATCCTGGATCTGGTCCACAGTGCCCTTGGAAGAATGACGGTGGTCCGGCAAATCGTCCCATCTGCAAAGGACAACCAGAAATGCATGAGGAACAACCACCGTATCTCTTCTCTGCTCTGTGACCCTCAGGAAGGCTACCTCCAGATGCTCCAGGTCAGTGTGGGATATACAATTCCGTGGGGGGTGGGGGTACATCTCACTTACACCCTTGGCTTGTGGCCCAAAATGTTCTGGGGTTTCCTGGGTATGAGCTGAATGCTATTGCCAACCACTTTTAATTACTAAGACCTCTGTCATTTGCTAAAATTGAAACCAGTCAGCTGGACAGTGTCAGCAGGCCACTATGTTTGTTGTTAGCAAGCAGGAAATGCTAGCACACAGGGGGCCTCTAGTATTTTTTTACATATATAATTTATTGTAATTAATAGAAGGGTTACATTATATTTGCCAGATAGAAGGTACATTACTTCACAAACATTAATACCCTTTCTCATATTTTGGTCCCCATTTCCCTCCCCCCACCCCAGCACCTCATCTTCTTTTTCCCCCTTCCCTATCCTATTTCAAATAAACAAATAAACATATATACAATATATCAGATAACAAGGTGAAATACTGTAACAATATGAGATAACCAAGGAACAGCAAAAGAGATGAGAAATAACATAGTACATTAAGGACAACAATCATACATTATATGGCTTTTATTTCTATATCCTGGAGGTTCTTTCATTTAGCGTCATCCTATATGTATAGCCACACTTTTAACAAAAGGATTTATATTTTGTAATACCCACAGAATAAACTAAAAAGAGAAAAGAAAAAGACAAAAACTTCAAAGGTAAATGAACCTAAGACCTAAAGAAAATAAAAAGGGTGTGTAAGTCTCAAAACAAGCAAATGAAAATCATGCTCATTGATAGTGAAAGAAGTAGAAAATAAATGGGCAAAATAGCATTTATAAAAACTGAGAATCCCCTGAGTTGGCAAAGCTAGATACTAACAGACACCTATTTACACTGTAGTTCTTGGGGAGTCCATTGACACACATGTGTAAGATAAATTTGGGCCTCTCGTATTTAAAAGTTATACCTCTTGGTCACTGGTGGCTATAATCCTATAATCCTAGCTACTCAAGAGGCTGAGATCTGAGGATTGTGGTTTGAAACCAGCCCAGCAGGAAAGTTTGTTAAGAGTCATACCTTCAATACTAGCTTTGAATACAAAAGCTCAGGAACAGCACCCAGGCCTTGATTTAAGCGCTAGGAGTGGCACCCAAAAAAGGAGAACGTTATACCTTCGTGGGGAAGAGATTGCTGTTTCTCAGGCCTTGTTATTGACTTTTTGAAGGGATGGGTTTATTGGGCAGGGCTAGAGGTGGAGAATGGCTTTGTGCTCTTTCTTGTAAGAAGTCACTCATATGGACACAGAACATATGCTAAGGAACTTGGAACTTCCCTAGCACATCTTCTGAATGCTGAGGCTCAAGTTATCCAGGTTCAGGTCAGAGTTGGCTGAGTCTCAGCCACTCACAGGACATCTTTGATGTCAATATTATTGTGGAGGGGTTGGGGAAGGAGGTCTCACATTTCAAGGGGTAAGTTATTAGGATCTCAAATGGGTTGATAACATACATAATTTGCCAAAACATTGAACCCACGATGCTATTTTATATCAGGAGAGGGGAGGAAACATGGCTCAGCAGATAGTACACAGGAGAAATAGGTTCTCAATGGCTGGAAAAGACAGCAGGAACTGAATTTAGGTGGAATAAATGCCCTCTCTTGGTGTCCACCGCTCCAAGGTATAACCAATCAGCCGAATGGGCTGGATGGAATGTCTGGGACTGAAGTGGTAAAGGGTTGGCAAGAGAGTAGCCTCTTCATGGACCATGAATTTGAACTTGAATTTGTACTCATAGCTCAGAAAGGCCTTTGGTAAAAATTTTACATTTTTGTTCTGCTTTGCTTTTGTTCTCCCTGGCCTATTTAAGAAATAACAATGACCAAGTATACTGTAACAGTGATCCTGCTCATGTGTCATTTCTGCTCTCCATGTGGATGAATGTGACACTAGACAAGGGGTCCACACTGTGTGCCTGCCCTTCTCGATGCATAATGAGAGGAGAAACCTTTGCCCTGAATGAAGTGAAAGCATGTGCACCTCCAACTCCCTGGAAGGCCTCTCCAGCTCTTCAACCCTTTGAATGGCTTCATCCCTCTCCAGTCTTAAACCATCTCTTCCCTGGCCGTACCTCTGTCCTTCTATCCACATCTCCAGTTCTTGCTACTCAAACCACACTCCATCTTCAGGGATCACTTCCTGTTGCACAAAAGTGGGTGACATAGTCTAGGGCGGGGAGTTGACAGTGTTTCATGTTGAAGTATGTAATGAATCTGTTTCCTACAGACAAAAATATAAAACGAAGTGGGTTTATAGCAGGCACATTGGATGCAAACAATCTGGCCACGGAAGACTAGAAGGCTGGCTGAGGGGCCAGGTCCAGGTGAGGGCTTTCTGATATGACATATATCCCCCAAAGACATAACGGAATTATCCAACTAGGAATTCTGGGGTCCCCTACCCTTCTCTGTTCCAGGAGCTAAACAAAGAGAAAAACTGAAAAGCAAAAGATCAGAGAGATCTTGGAGTTACAGCCATAGCAGCAGCAGGACAAGGGCCAGATTTGCTTGGGCTCAAATCCCATTAACTCTAGTTACGAACCACTTAATGATTGTTATTTATTTGTCATTCTGTGCCTCTGTGTTTTGCTCTGTCAAGTGGTGACTAGAATATTACCTATCCCCAAGTGTCATCATGAAAACTAAGTGAGAGAACATGTGGAAAACATTTAGAACTATTACCATTATCATTGTCATTGAGGCAGGAGGAATGTATGTTCAGAGTTTCCATGGAAAGGATGAACATGGCTGTTTATCCATCCATCATCCATCGATCCATCCATCCATCCATCCATCCATGTATGTATGCATGCATCTATCTATCTATCTATCTATCTATCTATCTATCTATCTATCTATCTATCTATCTATCTTCTACCTAGCTATTATGCATATTTATGTATACCTGCATATGTTTGTCTATCATTCATACCTAGTTTGCATATTGCTAACTATATAATATGTTCCATTTTCTTCCTAAGCATATTTTTAAAAGGATTATCATAATAGAAGAGTAGCTCCTATCTTCTCAGCTTCTGTCTCAAGCTTTATCATCTCTCTTTTATCCATGTCAGTTCCACAGATGCTCAGTCACAGGTTGGAAGAGGACAGGCCATGTTGTTGATTCCCATGTAACTCTTCATTGGAGACCCTGTTTCTTGAAGGCCCTCCATAGGGGATTCTTGGGTAAACGTGTTAAAAATGTAGGGCTTGATACAAGTCAAATGGTATCTAGAAGTATCCATGTAAAACACTTTCTTAAGGAAATCTCTGGTGCATTTTCTTTCTCAAATGGGGGATATGATGGGGGCAGAGAGGGGAATGAGATTTATTTACTCCTCCTGAAACTTGGGAAGCTTGTAGATTCTCATTTACAAGCCAATCACTTCAAGTTTCCTCAGGTATGATTACTTCTTTCTTCTCTAATGACAGTGTAGAAGGCAAACTAATTTCTACTAGCCTCTAGGTGTGAGATTTATCGAGAAGACTCTAAGATGTTTAGAACAGCCAACTGAAGGGGAAAAAAATTGATGCCACGGATTATTAACTTTGTCTTGACAAAATTAATGAAAATCTTCCCAGAAATGGAGCTTCTCAGTCCATCTTAGTGCCTTCCCCAGATCGCTCTTGGTATGACAGTAGTTCAGGAATCTTTGGGTGCGAATGGCTCAAACCACTAATCCTAGCTACCCTGGAGGTTTAAGACCTGAGGGTCCCGTACTGAAACCAGTCAGCTTGGGCAAGAAAGTCTGAGACTGTTATCTCCAATTAAACTCCCCCAAAATGCTAGAGGTAGAGCTGTGGCTCAAGTGGTAGTGCTCCAGACTTCAGTAAAAACAGCTAACAGACAGCACCCAGGTTCTGAGTTTGAGCCCTAGTACTGGTACAAAAAATAAAAATGAACAAGTAAATAAAAAGAATGGAGTATATTTTTTTTCCTGCAAGTTCATTCATCTTCTGGCTTCTCCACTGAATTGAACTGGCCTCAGAAACTCTATCTTCCTCTATTAAGCCTGTGGTCAGGGCTATCTGTGTTTGAACACCCACCAAGAACTATTATAGCAAATCAATTTGGTTGCTGTTTAGTAGAATGCAAGTCCTTCGGAAGAAAAATATCTAAATAAGTGGCTTCTCATGGCTTCCAAAGTATTGTATTTTCCAGCATGCCAGGGTTGTTGTTTATTTTTCCTTACAAAGCAGTGTCTGAATTCAGTGTTTCTCATTCTTGTTTTCTTGACAAGTTAGTTTAGGGCTTGTCTGACTCAGCCAGTAATAAAAGTGATAACTGGCCCCTCAGAACCCCAAGACTTTTGCTGAGATTTCACAGTCAGCCTTGCTCCAAAGAGACTCTGTATAGCACCCTATCTTCAGAATTGCATTTCCCTGAGACTTCAGGTCTGTAATTATCACATTGCCACTCCATTTATATTCAAATGTGTTTCCAAAGGATGACCAGCAAATGAGGTAACCTATATCATCTGGCCACTATGACCAAGAATTAAGCTGAAGGGGCTAATAGAGTATTGTTACCGAATATTCCCCAGGAGTTGAAATTCCTCTTTTTTATGCATTTAAATGTTGTTGATGGTTTGGTGGAATCATCCTCACCCCATATAGTCATTTTATTAAAGCATTTCATTTCCCCTCCCTTCTTAACCAATCTTGATTATTTGTTTTTTTGCTGATACTGGGATTTGAACTCAGGGCATTTGTCCTGTCCCTGAGCTTGTTTATTTCAAGGCTATCACTCCACCACTTGAGGCACAGCTCTACTTGTGGCTTTTTAAAGTTGTTGTTGTTGTTGCTTTTATTTTTTGTGATAAACTAGACATAAGAATCTCAAGGACCTAGTGCAGTGGCTCTCGCCTGTAATGCTAGCTACTCAGGAGGCTGAGATCTGAAGAACAAGGTTCAAAGCCAGCCTGGGCACTAAAGCATGAGACTCTTATCTCCATTTAACCACTAGAAAATGGGAAGTGAAACTGTGACTCAAGGGGTAGGGCGGTAGCCTTGAGCTAAAGAGCTCAGGGACAACACCCAGGCCCAGAGTTCATGCCCCATGAACTCTCAAGGACTTTCTTCTGGGGATGGTTTCAAACTATGATAGTCAGGTTTCATTGTCTGTGTAACTTGGATGGCAGATGTGAGCCATTTGTGCCTGGCTCTGATCCCTAATCTTTAGAACTTTCTATATTCTACAAGGTTTCTATTGATTTGTCATAGAAAGCCACCCTCAGCATCCCTACCTTCTCTCCAGAGACTTGGATTTCATGTCACTTTCAATATTTCATTAATTGTAAAGATCCTACAGGCGCATTTGACAGGCAGGTTAGGGTGGTGTGTGTCAGAGACCAGTGCCCAGGTAAACAGAGTTGTGCTGTTCTACTTCAGGTGGCCACATGTACAATGGGAGTCCTGGGTACAGACAGATTCCTTCAGATTCAGTGGTGAGCGAGCCTCCTGCCTCCCGTTTGCCCTCTGCCACCATCTGCTCTAGCCTCTGGCCAGGCTCAGAACAGGTTGGTTGGCAGCAGTTTGACATGAAGATCTAGCCCGGGGATGGTTTCCTTGAGCTGTGGCATCTGGATGTCAGATTGCCCCTCCCCCTGGGCCTACTGTCCATTGCTTATTTGACATTGCTGGCTAACCAGAGTCTGTCTGAAGATCCTGTCAAAGGTCAGTGGCTGCTGTTTGCCTCTGAGATATCTCCTGAACAGCCCACTTTGCTTGATTAATGATGGAGGGCAGAGACTCCTAGGCTCATTAGAAGCCTGGAGGAAGGGAAGAGCCTTTCTTGATGAAAATGTTTCCCGCATATCCAGCTTTTGGTTCAGGAAGATAATGGTCTGGTGTAAGATGCAACTGGTCTCTGTGGTTTTGACCTTGACTGACCATTCAGCATCTTATACCTTCAGGGATGATAATGCAGGTGCATAACTATCCTTGATCCCTTAGAGCAGACAGGGACACAGCTAAAGTGCCCTTATAAGTCTTCACTGGAGTCACAGATTTACTATGGGGAAGACAAGCCTCAGTGCCTGGGAGGCAGACAGTCTGGCGCATCCTCCTGTCTAGCCAGGACCTCTGTCTTCCTGGCTGATGGTGGATAGATTCTGGCATCTGCTGCCTTCATCAAATGGGCTTGGATGAGCTCTGTGGACGAGCTCAGCACATATCATGTAAGGGCTGATATTTCATGACCTCAGGTCCTAATCTGTATTGCAATAAGTGAAATGGGCATCTGGGCTTTCAAAGGGCTATCCTCCACCTGCTATGTCCTTGCCCAGACAGGGAGTAAGTCATTTCTTGAACTAATAAGGTAATAAATCCTCAGCTACACAAAGAAGCTGTTAGGGAGTATCTGAATATTGTATCCACTCAACTTCCGTATGTTGAAACCTGATCCCCAAGTTGATGGAGTCAGGAGATGGAGCCAACTTTTATGACCTAATGCATATGTGAAAAAAAAGAGGTCATCAAACTACAGATCTTAGAAATGGGTCAAACTAGACACTTATGGCTTACTCCTGTAATCTTAACTAATCTAGAAGCTGAGACCTGTTCAGAGCCAGTT
The DNA here is from genome assembly GCF_031878675.1 of Megascapheus bottae. Lineage (NCBI taxonomy): Eukaryota > Metazoa > Chordata > Mammalia > Rodentia > Geomyidae > Megascapheus > Megascapheus bottae. Next base: position 8,660,310 of record NC_143511.1, on the reverse strand, counting down.
CAAAGCCAGTCTGGGCAGAAAAGTCTTTGAGACTCTAACCTCCAATTGAAAACCCCAAAAGCTGAAAGTGGAGCCATGGCTTAAGTATTGAATTCTAGACTTAAGCGAAAAAGCTCAGAAATAGCACCCAGGCCCTGAGTTCAAGCCCCAGGTCTAGCACAAGAAAAAGGAGAAAAAAATGATGAAAGAAAGAAATGGACCTATTACTCTCTAAAAGGAACCAGAGCTCTTTGCTTCTACCACATGAGGACCCAACAAAAAGGCATCTTCTGAAAGTCACGAAATAGGCCTTCCACCAGACAATAACTCTGATAACCTTTGAGCTTGGAAGTCCATTCTCCTAAACAGAATTTTGTAGGTTATATATCAGCCCATCAATGGTATGCTATTACAGTATTCTAGAATCTAGAATCTCAGTGAATTTTTGTAATGCAGTGACATCAACAGCCTCTAAGTCCTTCTGGCTTGGAGTATTCAATATTAGTGAACACCATGCCTCCTTTCCCAGTGCTCCATCATCTCTGTATCCTGCTGGCCTTTCTGTCATCTCTATGCTCATTCCTCTTAGGACCTGACTATTAAGTACATTCTTACCTTCTTATCATGGTCCACTTAATGGTCTTACTAACAGGCTTTGTTTCTGTTGACAGGTTCCTTAATAAAATGCAGTTAACAGATGTAACAAGAGTTCTGAGGAAAACTCTTAAGAAAACTCAAATTCTGTTTTTTTCTGTCTTTCGGGTGTCAGTCGATGTGTATGGATTGGATTCTAATTCTCCAACAGCTGAGTAGCTCCACCTGGCTTCTCAAGAACTGCTAACTCCCAGCAAGAGTTCCTTGATAACTTCTCCTACCTCCCAGAGATGTGTCCTCCCTTTTCTGTTTCCTCCATGAGGACATAGTGACATGGGTAAATGAAGTTTGAAATTCAGCCTCTTCAGGATCCTGCCATCTCATGGAGGCATATGCTTTGTGATTCTGACTTGGAGTGAGGGGAGCCACACAGAATGTATCTATACCCAGCTCCTGTACCTTTCCCTTGTGTGGCCTCAATCCACCATCTTCCACATTCCAAGAAGAGGCAACCTCTATGCAAATATCTTTAGAGCTCTTTAATTTGGTATTTGCTTCTAAGAACAAATGTAGAACTCGTCATTCAACTTCATTAGTTCCACAAACATTTACTGAGCAATAATGTATCCATGCAAATTATTGTTAGGCATTTTATACATTCTTTCTATTAGTCTCTCCTCTCTGGCTTTCTTTCTTTCCCTCCCTCTCTATTATTTTTTTGTGCTGGTACTAGGGCTTGAACCTATGGCTTGAGCATAGTCACTTAGCTTTTTCACTCATGGATGCTGCTGTACCACTTGGGCCACAGCTTCTACTTACAGCTTTTCCATGGTTATCTGTCCATAAGAGTCTCCTGGATTTTCCTGCCTGGGTTGGCTTTGAACTTTGATCCTTAGATGTCAGCCTTCTTAATAGTTAGAATTCAGATTGTGAGCCCTGTAAAAATACTCTGTCTTTTAATTCTCACAAATTCCTAAAAGTTGGGAAATATGTTGTTGCTAGAGAGAATAGCACTGTGAATAGATCCCAGGGCTTGAGAGGCATAGGGTGAGAGACAAGGGTCGGGAGGAGAATTGGAGAGGATGGAAGTCACCAGAGCAATGCTTGTGGGATGCATTGTGGAATTATGACCACGGCTCAAAATGAAAAGGGAGAATGTGCAGATATGAGACAAAATTCCATTCTCCCCTGAGAATGGAATGAGGCTGCCTGCTGCAGCAGTGTCAATTTAAAGAGGACATTGGGGGGCTTCCCAGGGCTGCAGCCTCTGAGCCCAGGTGGGCAATGGGTCAGAATAACTTGGTACCAAACACAGTGCCTGCTATAGACGCTAGGCTAGACTATGCCAGACATATTCTACCTGCTATTTCCAGCTTCTCTGAACATCTGGGTGGTATCATTGGAAGAGCAGCTCCCATGGCTCTGCCAGCCCAAAGTACAAATGTGTGGCCTTCAGCTGGTCTATGCTAAGTCCCTGTCAAAAACATGGTTCATAGTATTATAGAACCCTCTTCCTCTGGTGAGCAATATGATCTGGGCTTTCCTATATTGTCCATTTTATTCAGAATTTACATGAGATACAAATGAAGGAAACTCCCTTCCAAATCCAAGTTGGAGACAGCAAATCTTTCTTGGGTTAAGTTGTACCTTTTAAGCACAAAAATCTATCCACTCTACCACCTGTACTTTCACCCAGACTCTTCTAACTATATGTCTATCTATCACCTATTCACCTAAGGACTAATCGTCCATCAATCCACCTACTAATCAACTATGCATCTAGCTGTCCATCCAAAACTCAATCCATCACCTTATCCATCCATCCCTCTACCACTTATCCATCCATCCATCTACCTATCCATCCATCACCGTCCCGTCCCATTTATCCACCCACTCATCCATCCAGCCACTAACCTATCCATTACCTATCTATCCATGTGTTCATCCACTCATCCATCACCTACTCAACCACCCACGCATCTACTCATCTATCCATCCACCTACATCCCATCCATCACCTACATATCCATCTACCTACTCATCTACTCATTAATCTACACATCTATCACCTATCTATCCATCCACCCACTCACCCATCCAAACACCCACTCATTCATCTATCCACCCATCTATCTTTCTATCCATGCATATGCCTATTCATTATGTACATATCTATCAAACATTAACTAGGAAGAGCTAAAAAAAAACCCTCAGATTTTGGTGAGGTAAACACATTTATGAACTGACAATGTGTAGAAGCCCATGGAAAAGGGTGATATTGGGGAGGTGGGAAGGCTTATCCATGCCTGGAAAAGAGCATTGCTCAAGACTGTTCCTTTGAACTAGAATTCATTCTTTCTTCCAAGCAGACACACTTGTGGGAGGACGAAGGGCTTCCTTTGGCCTTTCTGAGTCATGTTTGCTTTTTCTTCTATATTGCAAGCCTCTCTGCATTCATGTATTTGCTGAGCGCTTTAGTTCGTCCTGAATAGAAATGCTGGGAGGGGAGAGAAATTCAATCAAGTGCTAGTCTGGCTAAACATGAGGCAGTGCTGTGTGCTTGCGCTGATAATGTATAAGTGGTATTCAGGTAGGGGTGGAGGTCGAAGGGTCCTAGCTGACTAAAGAGCACTAAGCGATTTAGTTTTACTTTCACTGAGAGTCTCACAAATGTCTTGAGAAATTTTCAGACCATCAAGGACTCTCAGCTTTAAGTTAATTACTCTTTTAGCAAAAAGAAAAACCAACACTGAAAGCACCTAAATACATACCAAGCCTTACATATCCTTATAAAAATTTCTCCTTTATAGCTTTATATTTAAAGGGCAAAAGTATGTCTATGCAGTGGTGGTAGCTTCTGAGGAGTGCCATGGAAGGAAGTGGGTGGGGTTTAGTCTTGCTCACTGGGGACATGGTTCTGTGACAGGGGTCCATGTGGGATAGTCAAGTTCCCAGGTGGGAGCAATTCTAGACTTGGTTGTCATGTAAGCACCTGTGTTATGCAGGTCTTCAGAGGAACAGCCCAGACACTAATGCACTATAGATAGCCCTTTGGCCTGAGACCAAGCTTTTGGGTCAGGGTTGATCAGTTACCCAGACACACCCTATCTCTACCATGAGAGCTGTCTTTCCTCCACCCACTTCCCATTCATGTAAGTGGTATGCAGAGGCACCACACATGGGTCCCATGATAACCACGGCAAGGAAAGTGGACATTTCTAGACAGGACAGGAGTCTCCAGGGATGGTCAGGACAGAAGGGCACCTGCAGGGGAAACAGTCAGTTCTGTTTGGCTGCGTCATGGTGAAAATGGCCCTTGGAGCTGGCATGAGCTTTGTACCAGGCCTGATGCTTTGTCCTCCTTCTCTTTGGCTCCTGATGGACTTGAGCTTCAGTTTTGGAGGGTAATTCCTGCCACAAAGCTTCTCATCTGAGGCTTAACATTTGAGGCACCCAGAGTCAAGGCGGGTGAGAAATGAAGTTAAGGCAAAGAATATGCCTGAGGTGTGGGGACTGGTGGAGGAGGAAAGGCTGCAGATCACAGGGCCTATTGGCTGCAGGCCAAGAAGCCTATTTGATCTTCCCAGGAGTTCAGTGAGGCTGACATAGTCTCCTATTTCTGTCTAGTGATGTTTGTGTGAAATATTTTTAGTAGGCTACTTGCTGTTTAGGTGTACATTGACTGGTCCCTTTGACACACTTTGACTGACCATTGATTGTTACGAGTGAGATGTCCTAGACTGTCCAGCATGGACTTTGCACCTCTCCGTCTTTCTATGTCTGTGTGTGTGTGTGTGTGTGTGTGTGTGTGTGTGAGAGAGAGAGAGAGAGAGAGAGAGAGAGAGAGAGAGAGAGAGAGAGAGAGAGAGAGAGAGAGAGTATCCTGGGGTTTGATTTTAGGGCCTGAGCACTGTCCCTTAGCATTTTTTGCTCAAGGCTTGTGCTCTACCACTTGAGCCACAGATCTGTTTCCAGCCATTTTAATGGTTAGTTGGAGACCAAAGTCTCAAGGACTTTCCTTCCCCAGCTGGCTTTGAGCCATAATCCTCAGATCTCAGCCTCCTGAGTAGCTAGGATTACGGTTTGTGAGCAACCAGTGCTTGGCTAGAAAATAATGCTTTAATGGTACATAGCTGCCTTCATCTGCTGATATGTCGTCTGTGGCTGCTTTAAGTTATAACATAGGATTAAATTATCATGAAAAGACTGTTTCCTAGCACCAGTGGCTCACACTTGTAATTTTAGCAGTTTGAGAGGCTGAGATCTGAGGATTACATTCAAAGCTAGACCCAGCAAGAAAGTCCTTGAGACTCATACATCCAGTTCAGCATCTAAAAGGCCAGAAGTGAAGCAGTGGCTCAAGTGGTAGAGTGCCAGCCTTAAACAAGAAAGCTCAGCCACAGTGCCCAAGCCCAAATCTCTATCATCTCTCAAGAGTCCTGGGATAGCCTGAGGACCTATTAGGAGGGCCCCTTCTTACACCACTTACTTCCTTTGCCCATGCCATGCCCTCATTTTACCCTCTTAACCCTCCTCTCTCTCTGCTTTATGTTACTTGAGCAAGTTACTTGTCTGCTCGAAAGCCTCAGTCACCGTGTTGTGCCTGCTGGTTCTCTGTGTTGATGTGCCAGTCCGCTTGCCAATCTTGTTCCTGGAGGGTTAGGTCTGACTTTCTGGAACTCTACCACCTGACTGAGCTGTTGAGGAAACACAGGGAACCAGAGGCTGGTGGATAGCTATCAATCACCGTGTCTTAATTCCTATCGCTGTTTTCTGCTGGCTTCTCCCCCTCTCTCCTGAATTGGACCAATTGAAAAATGTCTAATTGCTCCTTTTTTTTGTAGATCTCCAACCTCTACCTGTATGACAGCGTTCTCATGCTGGCCAACGCCTTCCACAGGAAGTTAGAGGACCGGAAGTGGCATAGCATGGCCAGCCTCAATTGCATCCGGAAATCCACCAAGCCATGGAATGGAGGGCGGTCCATGCTAGACACCATCAAAAAGGTGTGTACAAAGGAGTATACTTCCAGGGTGGGCCAAGACTGGAGACAGGTCCCTCCTCACAATCTCACTCTGTCCATGCAGCAACTGATCTGAAACTGAGCGCTTTATATGCCTCCTTAGTCCTCTCTTCAGGTTTCTATTTTGTCACTCTTCTTGTCCCCACATTTGAAAGCTGGCTGAGCTGCATCTACGCATGTGTGTTATTACTGCCTCTACTTTAATTCAAGGAGACCTGGTTTTAGAAAGGTTGGAGACCACCACCAATTCTATGTCTCTTCCTATGCCTATCTTCTGTCTGTCTGTTATGCAACCAAAAAGACTGCCACTGTTTACACCAGAGGTAGTTTTGGTGGATGCTGTCGTGTGCCAATCATCTGGGATCTCAGCATGTTTATGTGTGTGTACGTGCGTGCTCCTGTGCACATACATTGCCCACGGGCCATGTTCCACTTGAAGCCATGGTAGAAGACTGGGTTTGAAATTGAGTAATTCACACAAGACTTGTTAGAGTGAATTGGTTTTTAGAGGCTTTCAAAAGAGCATTTAGAGAACTCTATAGTGTTAAAGAGTTTTAGTTACGATAAATTGCACATGGCTTAGATAGTAGTAAACATGTTCCTGTGGTGGCTTGAATTTACTGCAGCCTAGGATAAAGCTGGGCTTCCCCTGGGCTCAGTCTCTGTGTTCTCAGTACTCATTGGTGGTAAGGTTGAGTGATACCCTACCCCAGACTTACAAGACTGATGGGGATGAGACCACCATAGCCCTCACTGCCCTGCTTTTCCTATGGAACTCACAAAGCTGCTAAAGAGAGAGCAGGGCTAGTATTGCCTCTGACAACATGCCTTATTTATTTGTATATTTCTCCTTCAGTGCTGTTGACTCTGTGGCATAGATTTATTTCAGGCTGAAGCTGGGGTGTGGGGAGGGATGGGTACAAATTTTTCCAAGCTGGCATAGGTAACAAAGCTATATTTTCCCAAGTAATGCTCTCATTTACTGCCCTGCAACTTAAGGCTGTGTGTCAAATATGGTTCCCAGTGACCTTTGAGATCCTTCTGGCATCAGAAAAAAAGCACCTGCATTGGGTCACAAGGGGAAGTTTATATCTTGGGAGGAACAAATGCTATTACTGCTTTATTTCACAGCAAGCACCGTGTCTGGCATGTAGCAGGAACTGTCAGTGCACTGTATGAATGACAGGTGCAAGTCTTGGGGATTTCTCCTGTAAATACTTTGGGAAGTGGTGGTCCTGCTTCATATTTTGACTCTACCCGTAGTTTCCTTGTTCACTAGTGGCCTTCCCTTGTCCCCTGCAGGGTCATATCACTGGCCTCACAGGCGTGATGGAATTTCAGGAGGACAGCTCGAATCCCTATGTCCAGTTTGAAATCCTTGGCACCACCTACAGCGAGACCTTTGGCAAAGACATGTGCAAGGTAAGTCCCAGGGACTGCATATCCCAGCCTTTCTGCCATGGTGCCATTAGAGAAAGCCACAGCCCTGGGGGTCTCTATATTCCCAGCAACTGTTCACTGACAAAGAAAATCTCTCTTCCCATCTCTCTTTCTGCTTCAGTGCTGTTGATGCTGGTGTTTATGGGCGCAAATTTTCCTACACAGGAAGTACCTCTAGTGAGTCTCTGAGATGTCAAGGGAAGACCTGAGTCCTGCTCCCTTCACTAGGGGAATTGCTTTGCTGGTTTCAAAGGTCAATGCATTTTCCCTCGAGCTGTGAAGTCAGTCCAACTGTGGGGACAAGTGTAAATTATGGCTGAAGCTGAAACCGAGGTCGTAGCCAAGGATGGGGTGGTGGTGGGGCGTGATATCAGAGAATCGAGACAGGATGCCTGGATTCCCTATATCATGGGGGAAAGTGGAGAATTATAGCCCTTATGTAATAGATAATTGTTAGGAGTTGGCTGAACAGATTCGAGGAGACTCAACAGTTGGTTGTGATCTGATAACTTAAACATGTGGCCTGTTGACATTTCGGAGTAGTCTGGAGATTTGTTTGTAGTTCCATTCAGGATATAGATGGTTCTCTTGTGTCACCATGTAGGTCCAGAGTCTGATGCATAGTGTCAAGGAAATCTGGCTGCCCTGGGTCAGTAGAAGTACCCCAAACTGTGAGCCTTGCTTGGGGGACGGTGGATGATAGTCAGAGCATTGGATTAAGACTTAAAGAAAAGTGACTTCTGTCTTGCAAAGTGATGTCAAGGCAGGAGAGTGCCTTCAGTTACTGTGGTACGAAAGAGACTTCCCAGCTTGTCATCTGTCTGCTGAGACCACCATTCCTGACCAGCCACAGTGACAAATCAGGAAGCCCACTGTTTCCCTCCCTTCTTTTCACTCATCTTGAATCTCAAGGTCTCCATAGTCTGGGCAGGGTTGGCTGTGGAGTCCCTGTCTCATCTCATGTAGTGGATACTGGAACCCCCAGGCTGGCAACCTGCTGGCCACTCCTGATGTCTGAGAGGGAGAAACACTGCATCCTCCACTTCCTGGGTCAGGTGTCTGGGCCTTCCATGTTGCCAAGGCAACATTTCTCAAAACGACCCAGCAGCCAATAGGAAGCGGGCATCTCTCAGTATAAGGAGCTTCTGAGCAGGAGGCCTGAATGTAATTGAGGTGGAAGGGAAGCTGATTTTCAAGTGGGCTTTATTTTAAACTGTATCTTTTTGTCATTTTAAAATCTGCCCTTAATAACTGCATAGCCCAGTTGTTATCTAGTCTGCCTAGCAGCTTATGGCTGGTAAGAAGTTATCTAGAAAGCATGGAAATGGGATTTACCTTGGTAAATGTTTGTTATTCAGACTCAGGGGCATTTCAGAATGAAGCAAGGGGAGAGAATTAGGAAAGGGGGTCACTAGCTTAGGTCAGCCTTTTAAGGCAGATCCAAGCTATGGCTTTTGGGTAGAGGGTGCTGGATAGCTAGAGTGACTTAAAAGATAAAACCTTGGCAAGAGAGGAAAGACAGCAGAGTGGTTGGCATATGTAAAGAAGGGTTGGGGTGTGAAGGTAGTGAGTGCAAAGATAGTCTTTGGAGGAGCTGTGCTACAGCCACTTGCCTCAGCCAGAGTCACTAGAAGAAATAACTGGAAAACTTACCTGGGATTGCTGTGCTGACTGCTCAAAGGTTCCCTGCAAAGGTGATGCTTGGGGCGTGTGTGTGTGTGTGTGTGTGTGTGTGTGTGTGTGTATGTGTGTGTGTGTGTGTGTGTAAAACAACTATAGCAAAGTCCCTGTAGTTTCTTAAAGATTGAAAGCAAGATAATTGTTCCTAGAACAAATGGATACTTTTCTTTAACTAAATACCCTAGGGGGAAGTCTCAGGCAGTGCGTCACCCAGGATTTAATGGTATCAGGAGAGTTTGGATTATTCAGTTCCTGCATAGAAGGGAGGGAGTGTGAGTCCTCTTTCATAGCAGGGTGCTAGAAAAATACTAATTAAATTATCTCATCCAGGAAGTGCATTTTTGTTGAGGGATGGCTGGATGGCAAAAATCAAAAGTCTGTGTCCTAGGCTTGCTGTGTAACTGAGGTCAAAATTTTAATAATGCTCTCTTGTGTTGGATTTGGAGATACCTTGCATGGATCTGCCACTGGGGGCAGTGTTTTGCTTGGAAGTCACTTGCAAAGGCCAGTGGTGATGGCTAAAATTTTTGTTTCTTTGAATAGAAATGTTAAAGAAGGGTCCCATGGGCTTATCCCTGTAAATTCCCCCTATCTTAAAACAGAAGCTAGGAAGCATCTATTGGAGGTCCTTATGACATTTTCCAAAATGAGGGCCTATGGGAAGCTGTTTGGCATAGGATGAGAGGGTGGCAAGCAGGAACTACTGAATACAAAAGTGTAAGATTCACATATTGTTCCACGGACTCCCAGGCCCCCACCTTGAGTTATTGTAGCCCCTCCCCTTCTCTAAGTCTTTGTTAGATGGAAAGTATGCTGGGCCATGGCTTCTCATCACAGTGCAAGCCCATGGCAGAGGCTTTGGTGCTTTTGGTGCAGGTGTCCGGTGTATTTCTGAGCAGGTGCAGCTGGGGTTAGTACCTTCTTCTTGAATGCTGGGACCAGGTATCTGCTCCTTAGAAGGCCTGCCTCTAGAATGCTCTAGAAAGTATCACCTGTGGACAGGCTTGTATTGGGGCGGGTGTTTTGGTGTTGGGATAATTAATGGGAGAAGGGAGCCATAGATATCATTTTTCGTTTGTCATGATTGTTACACTAGTTGCAGCCCCAACGAAATGTTCTCCCATAACTGGACTTTGAAGGTCACCTGCCCTTTGCCAGCCTAAAGACCCCAGTGTGGTAGATTTATTTTCTCCCATTGCTACATGGTCCCTGATGCTATGAAATCCTGGAAGATTTGCCAGTTGCTGTGTGCCCTTGGACCTCATGTGGCATCCACATGATTCACAGGCTCAATGGAGGGTAGAGAGTTTCTTTGAGGAGGCTGGTGAAACTGTAGGCAGAGCTTCCAGACAACCTGGGGCTTGTTTAATGTCTTATGTCCTAGCATTAAGGCAATAGCAGAAGATGACAATGCTGTTTTCTGGTGCTTTCTAGAGAGGAGTATTGAATGGGTCTAAGGAGGGTCCTGAGGAAATATTTAGTCAGATTGTGTGATATCCTAAAAAGCACAGTCTTACTGGGGCCTGCATGTGTTCAACAGTTAGAGAACTATACAGAGAGTGCCAGTATTGGGCAGGGAATTGTTGCAGGGAGACCTGCAGCCTCTGTCACAGTCCCTTATGTCCTCATCATCCTTGTGATTTGCTGCCCAGCTCTGTTTGGGAAACTGAGGCTCAGAGACTAGAGAGATTCCATTATATAGTACCAATAGTATGTATGCGGTTGGAAGATTCCCCTGGGAGTGTGTGTGTGTGTGTGTGTGTGTGTGTGTGTGTGTGTGATAAAGAGGGGGGGTGGTTTTGTGGCTTCCTTTCTTCCCTTTTTATTCTAACCTAGCCTTCTTCCTCTGAGCCAGCCCTAGGGTGTCAGTCACTTTCTGTTGGCCTGAAGCCTGCTAGCTTGAATTCTGCTCTTTGCCCTTGGCCCAGACTCCTTGTTTTGGCAATTACCTAGGGTGATGGGAGAGCTGCATTCTCCACTAGCTGCTTCTACCCTCTGTCAAATTTGATTCTTCCTGAAACCGGGCCTTACCCAGAATCGAATGCCCCCTGACCCGTGACATCATATCCCCTGGAGGGTCTCATGGCTGCTGAAAATTCCCGGAGGAATAGTCATTCATAGGGCAGCGATTGCTATACCAACAGACCTCAGCCATCCTTAGAGATCAGATGAGCTCTGCAGAAAGAACTTGTGGGAAAGGGCTAAGGGACAGGCTAGCTCTGGTGACAAAGGTAAGCAGAGCTGCCTTTATATCTGGTGTCTCTAGGAGTTGGTGGCATGCAGATGGTCCCAGTAGAGCATAGGGGTCCCTGGTGGAGGGAGATGTTCAGTTGGAGCCCTGTGCCATCTCTAGGAAGCTGCTGTTAAAGAACCAGGCCATGCACAGCGACTCACAGAAGAGAAAAACTAAAGTCTCTTGGATTAACATGCATGCAGCGTGGTTCCCAAGTAAAATGTCAACCGTTCTGAACTCTTCTACAAGAACTGTTTTTTTGACAGAGCTCAGAGCCAAAACAAACACTGCTGCTTCATGTGAGTAAAGACTTAAGCAGAAGATGCAATTAAGTATTTCATTTTAAGTAACATTCCATCAATAGTGCTCATTTAGGGGAGAATGCTTAGAAAATACAGATAAATGAAATGAAGGGTATAAAAGTCAGCTACAATCTTTGAACCAAGGAAGAATACAGTTTGCATTTTGGGAACATTTTCTGTAGAGCCTTGTTTTTCTCCCTTCTTCTATCTGTAAGTATGAAAAGAGTGCTATGTATATTTAACATATTGCTATTTATTGTGTACACATTTTATACCCTGATTTTTACCACTTTGGGCCTCTTTGTCTATTTCTTTAACTGTCCTTTACAACTATGATTACTATTATTATGATTATTTTACTGGAAACACATCACTCAGTTTACAAAGAGTTATCACTTGTTTAATCTTTATCTATAAAGGGATGTTTATACATTTTTATGATATTATTTCAGAGGAGTGCATTATCAAAATCCCATATACATATGATTTTAATTACATGTGTACTTATTCCCTTATTGTATGTATATATATATAAAATACAATTTTTGTAATTATAAAAAGAGATTACAGCTATATATGTCAAGTGAAGTACATTTATTTGGACACTGTCACATCTTTCCTTGCTCTCTTCCAGTGTTCCCCTCCTGTCATCAACCACAAGTTGTATAGAGCTTTCCGGTTGAAGGATGTACTTGATACAAATGTTCAAATTGATCACCGCAAGGCTCAATGATTTTTATAACCACTCGTAATATATAGAAGTTTGGGTCACATCTCATACTCAGAAAAACAGATAGGTATATTAGGCAAGTTTAATTCTGAAGCAATAAAACACAATGCTGCTGAGTTTGCATCTCTTGAGAAAATAGCATCATGTATCATTTGTATTTCACATTTGATAAATTGTGGATTTCAAGTCTTCTGCCCATGTCTATTGGAGATATAATTTTTCTTGTCAATTCAGAACTTTTCTTTCAGAACTGAAATGATAGTTTTCTATGTCAAGTGTTCTGTCCCCATAATTTACCTTTGAATTAAAACATCTTTTCATGGAGATATTTAATACTTGATGGGGGCTATATATTTAGATTTTTCTTATTTGCAGAAAATTTTCCAGGGTTGTAAGTAATATTAGTCATATCCAATTTGGAGATTAGAGAATATTTATCCATACTTTTTTCCTAGAATTTCTTGGTCTTTTTATATGTAGTTTCATTTTCCTTTCATCAAGTTTTGCTATCTACGTAGGTTGGATTCAGGATGGCCTATAATAACATGGACTGACTTTTGCATTTATTTACTAAGCACTTCTGACCACACATGTATGTAAACTTCTGTTTCCTATTGACTTGACTGCCCCATCTTACATATTCTATCCTGTCTTATCCTATTTGCACAGCTCCTTCTTGTTTATAAATCTTAATTTTTTTCTCCTCTTTTTTCCCCCGGCTTAAGTGTAATTTATTGATACATATTACTGAAATGCAGAGAATGAAACAATAAGAAAGACCCTCATCTCACCAAGGGGCAGCTTCTGTCTAGATTTCCCCTGAAATCGAAGGTTCTAGTCTTTTTTATCTTTTTCTTTGTCCCTTCTCAAGACTTGTCTTAATTTTCCCCAGAATAACTGTGCCAGTTCCAGCCATGCATGTCTTCTGTGTAACTCCTTTTTCCCCCCCCTGGTTCTGGAGCTTGGGCACTATCCCCGAGCTTTTGTGTTCAAGGCAAATGCTATATGGTTTGAGCCTCAGTGAAGATAAGAGTCTCATGGCCTTTCCTGCCTGGGTTGGCTTTGAACTATGGGTCCTCAGATCTCAGCCTCCTGAGTAGCTAGGACTACAGGCATAGCTATATGTCTTCTTTTTGTAAGTGGGAAGTGCTTTTCTAGAGTTGATACTGGTTCCTGGGCTTTGTGGGGTAGAGAATCTATCTTTCTGCTAAGGGCTATTTGGATATTTATGACATCATTTCAAGCCATACAAAATTACCAATTCAAGAAGCCAAAGAGAAACATTACATTAGGGAGTGATTTCTTGAGCCTTACATAGCCCAAGGCAAGAATGTCCCCAGGAGAGCCTGCTGTTTCAGCCAGATACACAACAAGCATGATGGGTCTGTCCTTGTTTTTCTCTCTGAAGTTTTCATTCAGCTTCAAGATGAGGACAAAGGCTCACTCACTTTTTTTTTCCTTGTAAGATAGAACTTTTCAGGGCTGGGAGTTTGGCCTAGTGGTAGAGTACTTGCCTAGCATGCACGAAGACCTGGGTTCGATTCCTTGGTACCCCACATACATAGCAAAAAGCCGGAAATGGTGCTGAGGCTCAAGTGGTAGAGTGCTAGCCTTGAGAAAGTCCAAGGACAGTGCTCAGGCCTTGAGCTCAAGCCCAGGACTGGCAAGATAGAACTTTTCAGAGTTGGAAAGACTTGGACTGTAGACTTCTCTCATCTAGTTATTGGCTGTACAGCTGTTGCTTGATATCTTAGAACCTATTTTTTGTGGCTTTTACAATTCATGGAGTTATTTTTAGTCATCTATTTCACTGGAAACTTTGCCACATTCATTATATGAGTCTCTGTGTGGTCTTTGTAGATATATATTTTTTAATATCTATAGGAATTTCTCTATTTTCATTGTCAATATCTCTATTGTCATTCCTATTATAGACTGGGGTTCCTTCCATTTTTTTCTTTATGAGACCTGACAGAAGACTTATATTTACTTAGTAATTGTTAGTCTGTGATGGGGTTTGAACTCAGAGCTCTGTGCTTGACTTGGGCCATACCTGACAGCCCATTTGGTTGCTTTATTATTCCCTTTCCTCTTCTCTACTCCCCTTTCTTCTTCTCCTCTCCCCTCATATCTCCTTCCCTCCCCTCCTCTTTTCCCTCCTTTACTTGTTAGGGCAAAGCCTAGACCAAGATCTATGTTTCTATACTCTAGGTCTCTATATCCTATATTTCCATGCCTCTGTACTCTAGAACTTTCTGCTTATGCCTCTTCAATGGCTGAGATTACAGATACAACTGAACATACCTTTCATGTTGATTAAGACAGCTGGCTTTGAACTGTCATCCTCCTGCTCCCCACATTCCTAGTAGTTAGGATTAGAGATGTGAGCCACTGTGCCTATATTCCTGCAAATTATGTCTAATTTGTTTAATCATTTTTCTATTCTTTATTATTCTAATTACTTGATTTATGCCTTCTTTCTCATCTACTTACCATCTAGTGTTTATTCTATTGCTAATTTTAAAAATAACTTCTATGAAGTTTTAGATAACTTATTTTTTTTGTTTTATGACTTTGGAATGTAGCATCTTTTATTCTGCATAAAGATGTTCTCAAATTCTAGTGCTTCCCCCCCTAACTTATAAATCGAAATTTCATGCACATGCAGGGAAAAGTCTAAATCTTAAGTACATTCAAGATAGATGATAATATGTGAGCAGGGCCTGTAGCACTTGAAGACACAGGACATGAGCACCCCTGGATGTCTCGTGCACCCTTCTGGCCAATGAACCACTAAGTACAACGTGAGGGTTCTGTCTGCCACCCTCATTCAGTTCTTGCAGATCTTGACTTGATGCATCAATCTGTCAGATGTTCTGATCACCTTTGAAATTGAGTTCTTTTGCTTAGTATTATGTTCTTAAGATCCATAGTTGCTGTCACATGTCATCTGGGGGGAGGCGTTTATGCAGTCATTCATTGTTGTTGTTCTTTTGGTGCCAGTACAAGGCACCTCAAGCTTGGCTTTTTTTGCTCAAGGCTGACTCTACCACTGGAACATCTACATTTATGGGTTTCTTTGTGATTAATTGAAGATAAGCCTCTCAGATTTATTTCTCTTGGCTAGCTTTGAACCATAACCCTCAGATAACAGCCTTCTGCCTAGCTCGGATTAGAGGCATACATCACCAGAGCCCAGCTCATTCGTTGTCACTGTGTTCCAAAGTAAAGGATTTCTTTTTATTATTCCTCTGGTATGATGAAGGTAACAAATCAGGAATCAATGGCCTTTGTAAAGGTGTGCTAAGACAAAAGGTCGCAATGCAAAGATGGTCTCATGGGCAGTGCCAGAACCTATCAGAATGCATTGGAAAACATGCGGACTTACAGTTTAAGACTGACAGGATTTTTTTTGCTTCTAGAATTGCTCTACACATTTTAAAGACTCCATTTTAATTTTCCGCAGAATTTCAGGATTTACTGCACTTGCATTGACTCTGTGTCAATTTCAGGAGCATTAATATCTCATAATATTGGGTGATATAGTTCAAGAATACAGTATAGTCATTGATTGATTTAGACTTATTTAATTTCTCAGGAGGGTTTTGTAGTTTTCATTGTCAAACTCTGAATAAGTGTCATTTGATTAATTCTAGAAATTGATGGTTGTTATTTTATCATTGCTACAGAGTAAATATTTGAACTGATGCTTGCTTATTTATTGTTTATTAGTTTCATTAGTTTATCATATTTTCATTGATTTATAGTTAACTTCTAGATTCTTTTGAGTCTCTATACAACCCTGCCATCTATGAATCATGAGTCTTATTTTTTTCTAATTGTAATTGTTTTACTGTACTAGAGTGTTTATTTCAAGTTGAATAAATATTAGCCTACATTCTTATCCTACTTTTTGTATTAGAGGATAGAATTTAACAATCCACCTTTTATATTTTATTAAGTAATTATGATTGGTGTTCTTCAGATAAGAATTAATTCCTGAAAAACCTGGTTTTTAAAAGAGAATTTATTAAGAATGAATATTATATTTTATATCATCAAGATAATTATATATCAATTTTCATGCTTACTAATTCCTGATAATATGATAAATGATGTGTTACTCATTGTTCATCAATATTGTACCAGGCCATTTTGAAAAGTTTATTTGTTCCAATTATTGATAAAGTTGATTCTTTCCAATATGTCTTCCTTTCAAGGACATTAGTTTTGATTATATTTTATCTTGTGCTTAAAATTCAGTTGTAATCAGTAATATAGAAGCATCTTGTACATTCCCAGTCTCTCCCAATGGCAGCATCTTGCATTACTACTGTACAATAACACAACAAAGAAACTGATATTGACATAACTTGGGGGTCTGATTCCCAGGTTTATTTCTATTTGTGAAGTGTGTGTGTGCACATACATGCATGCTGTCCAGTCTCATAATTGCTAGTGTATTCACCATAGTCATGATATAGAATTATTCTGTCACTGAAAGTCCCCTCCCATTCCTCTTTGTAACCTCACCTTCTTCCCTTATGCCTGCCTTACCCCTGCACACCTAACTGCTGATAACCAGTTATCTACTAGGGTCTCACTTTCTAATATATTTTTTGTTCCATTCTTGGGGCCTGAACTCAGGACATGGGGTATCCCTAATCATTTTGACTCAAGGCTGGTACTCTACTACTTGAGCCACAGCTCTGGCTTTTTCACTGGTAATTGGAGATAAGAATCTCACAGTCCTTTCTGGGCAGGCTGGTTTCGAACTGTAATTCTCAGTCTTCTGAGTTGCTAGGATAACAAGTGTGAAACACTGGTGGTACTGAACCCATTTTCTAAAATGGTAACTATTCAATGCATATCCTATGACATTAGAAAAGTTGACGGGATTGGGTTGGGAGAGATGGGGGAGAATGATGAAAAAATAATATTGATCAAAATTCATTGTACTTATAAATTAACTTGCTAAAGGAGAATCCCTTTGTCTACTTAATGGTAATAAAAATATAATCTTAAAAACATGTGATCTGAAATAGCATTCATCACAGGGATGCAAAATTGGTTCAACATATGTTAATCTATTAATATAATTCAACACATCAACAGGAGCAAGGACAAGAAACACATGATTGTCTCAGTAGATGCAGAAAAGGCATTTGACAAGATCCAACACCCCTTTATGCTAAAAGCTCTGGAGAAACTAGGAATTCATGGAACATAACTCAGTATACTAAAGGTTGTGTATGACAAACCCACAGCTAGTATTATACTTAATGGTGAAAAGCTAAAGCCATTTCCTCTAAAATCAGGAACGAGACAAGGATGCCCACGCTCTCCACTCCTCTTTGACATAATATTAAAATTCCTAGCCAGAGCAATAAGGCATGAAGCAAGCATAAAGGGGAGCCAAATAGGGAAAGAGGAAGTGAAACATTCTTTCTTTGCAGATGACATGATTCTGTATTTAGAGAATCCTATAGACTCCACTCCCAAGATGCTCGAGCTGATTCAAAACTTTGGCAAGGAAGCAGGGTATAAAATTAACCCTCAAAAATCAACTGCCTTCCTATATGCCAACAATGAGAGGAACAAGGCAACAATCAGGAAAGCAACTCCTTTTGCAGTGGCCTCAAAGAAAATAAAGTACCTAGGAAATAACTTAACTAAGAATGTAAAGGATCTTTTTGATGAAAACTTTAAACCTCTGAAAAGGAAATTAAAGCAGAATTGAGGAAATGGAAAAACCTCCCATGCTCCTGGATTAGAAGAATTAACATTGTGAAAATGGCAATCTTGCCAAGGGCTATCTACAAATTCAACACAATACCCATCAATAGTCCAATGTCATTCTTTAAAGAAATAGAAGAGGCAATCCAAAATTTCATATGGAATAATAAAAGACCCTGTGTAGCAAAAATACTTCTTAGCAGAAAGAACAGTGCATGAGGAATTTCAATACCAAACTTTAGACAGAGCTATAATGACCAAAAAAGCTTGGTACTGGCACAAGGACAGGCCTGAAGACCAATGGAATAGAACTGAGGACCCAGATATTAAACCACAGACCTATGGCCACCTAATCTTTGACAAAGGAGCCAAAAAAATAGAATGGAAGAAAGACAGCCTCTTCAACATATGATGCTGGCAGAACTGGTTAAGCACATTCAGAAAATTAAAGTTGGATCCTCCTTTGTCACCCTGCACCAGGATTAACTCCAAATGGATCAAAGACCTCAAGGTAAAAGCAGATCCATTGAAAACCTCACAAGAAGGAATAGGAGATACTCTAGGTCTCCTAGACATAGGCTGAAACTTTCTTAATAAGGACCAAGAAACACAACACATCAGAAAAAGGCTGTATAAGTGGGACTGCATTAAACTGCAGAGCTTTTGTATGGCAAAGGGCATGGCTAGTAAATTAATTAGGAAGCCAACAGAATGGGAGAAGATCTTCACTAACCATACAACAGATAAAGGTCTCATATCTAAAACATCAACAGATCAAAAATTTGAATCACTCCAAAACTAATCTCCAAAGAAACAACCATCCCATTAAAAGATGGGCCAAAGACTTAAAGAGAGACTTCTCTGGAGAAGAAATAAGAAGGGCCTATAGACACATGAAGAAATGCCCAACATCTCTGGCCACAAAAGAAATGCAAATCAAAACAACTCTAAGATTCTACCTCACTCCAGTTAGAATGGCCAGGATCAAGAAATCTAATAACAACAGATGCAGGAGGGGATGTGGCCAGGAGGGATCACTACTACACTGTTGGTAGGAATGCAGATTCGTTCAACCACTATGGAAAGCAATATGATAGTTCCTCAAAAGACTAAACATAGAACTCCCCTATGACACAGCAATTCCACTACTTGGCATTTACCCAATTGTCCAGAAATAAGGACATACTAAATCCATCAGCAAAACGGTGTTCATTGCAGCACTATTTACCATAACAAAGATACGGAACCAACCCAGATGCCCCTCAGTTGATGAGTGGATCAACAAGATGTTGTATTTATACACAATGGAACTCTATGTTGCTATCAGAAAGAATGACATCCTCCCATTTGTAAGGAAATGGAAAGACTTAGAAAAAATCATATTAAGTGAAGAAAGCCAGACTCAAAGGAACAGAGGCTCAATGGTTTCCCTTATTTGTCATAATCAGTAGAAACCTTGGACTCTCCTAGGAGAGATTTACAATAGAAAAAATCCTAGATACATAGGCCATTTAGTATGAAGCTAAATGAAAGGATCTCCAGGATATAGAAACAAAAGCCATATAATGAGTCATTATTGTCCTTAATGTACTATATTATCTCTCATCTCTTTTGCTGTCCCTTGGTTATCTCATGTTTTTACAGTATTTTACCTTGTTATCTGATATATTGTATATATGCTTATTTGGTTATTTGAAATCAGATAGGGAAGGGGGAAAACAAGATGAGGTGTGGGGGTGGGGGGAGGGAAATGGGGGCCAAGATATGAGAAAGGGTATCAATGTATGTGAAGTAATGCACCTTCTATCTGGTGAATATAATGTGACCCTTCTATTAATTACAATAAAAATATATGGAAAAATGTGATCTGAATTGAATAATATATACAGAGTTGTAATTTTGTAAACAACTTTTTTTCATTGAGTATAGTTTCCTGGATTTATCTAAGTTGTCGTACACATTCTTTCTTTTAAAGTGAAATATATTTCAAAGTCTGTATGTACTTCTGACTGCTTGGATAGTCATCTG
Organism: Megascapheus bottae; assembly: GCF_031878675.1. Classification (NCBI taxonomy): domain Eukaryota; kingdom Metazoa; phylum Chordata; class Mammalia; order Rodentia; family Geomyidae; genus Megascapheus; species Megascapheus bottae. Next base: position 8,640,565 of record NC_143511.1, on the reverse strand, counting down.
TTGAACCAGTAGAGGATGTCTAGATTCTTTTCCATTCAGGATTCCTCTGAATAAAGCTGTTATGATCATTAGTGTATAGGTTTTCTGATAGGAATACCAGAGTGCAATTTCTGGGTCATATGTTGATTGCATGTGTGTTATAGAAAATAACTGCTGAGTTTTTTTCCAGAGTAACTGTAACATTTTATGCTTCAGCACTGCAAGAACTGAAGGTGCCAGAGAGCTTCTCCACAGTTCCAACAACCCTTGTGTTTATTCCTACGTTTTGTCTGGCAATTATGCAGACAGACATCTTACTATGGTTTTACGGTTTGTGTGTGGTATGATGGTGTTTGTGTGTGTGTGTGTGTGTGTGTGTGTGTGTGTGTGTGTGTGTGTGTGCCAGTGTGTGTGTGCCACTACTGGAGTTTGAACTCAGAACCTGGTGCTATCCCTTAGCTTTTTTATATAGGTCTGGCTCTCTACCAGACATTTTGTTGGGTAATTGGAAATAAGTGTCTAACAGCCTTTCCTGCCCTGCCGACTTTGAACTGGAATCTTCAAATCTCAGCCTCCTGAATAGCTAGGATTGCATGACCCACTGGTGTTGGATCTATGCTTTTGGCTATTGCTTCTCTCAAATCTAGTGATATTGAATACTTTTCATGTGGTTATTTGCATTCTACATATCTTCTTCAGTTATCTGTCCAAATGTTTTTCCCCCCACTTTCTATTTGGTTTTCTTCTTTATACTGTTGAGTTCCAGGAGTTCTTGACAGATTCCAGAAATGAATCTTTTATTGAATATGTGGTTTTGAGCATTTTTACCACACTTTCTTTTTGTAATATATTTTATTGTAATGATAGAAGGGTTACATTATATTCACGAGATAGAAGGTGCATTACTTCACAAACATTGATACCCTTTCTCATGTCTTGGTCCCCATTTTCCTCCCCCCCCTTACCTCATCTTATTTTCCCCCTTCCCTATCCTATTTCAAATAAACCAATAAACATATATACAATATATCAGATAACAAGGTAAGATATTGTAACAATATCAGATAACCAGGGGATAGCAAAACAGATGAGAAATAATGTAGTACATTAACAACAACATTATATAGCTCTTGTTTCTATATCCTGTAGGTCCTTTCATTTAGCCTCATTCTATATGGCCTTATGTATCTTGGTTTTGCCTTATTGTAAACCTCTACTAGGAGAGTTATTTTTAAAGGTCCAACACACACACACACACACACACACACACACACACACACACACTCCATTTAAGCTCTTGATTTACGTCCATGATCCACTCTGAATTTTTTGAGATATTTCGCTTGCTAAGGATGGCAATTGCTTTATTACCATATGTTTAAGAGACTCCCTCTCCATCCTTCACTGAATCAATTTAAGAATTAACTGTAAATGAGTTGGGAATTTGAGGAGAAATTTTTTTCCTAGTGTTATATTCTGTTCATTTGATCATTGTGCCTAACCTCTTGCTTGTACCACAGTACTGAGGTGTCTTTATGTGACTTCTTTTTATTTTTGACTAGCATTGTGACTTGAACTCAGGGTCTTAAGCTCTTCTTTAGCTTTTTTTTTTTTTTGCCAGTCATGGGGCTTGAACTCAGGGCCTGAACACTGTTCTTGGAGTTTTCTCAAGGCTAGAGTTCTACCACTTGAGCCTCAGCACCACTTCCAGCTTTTTTTCTATGTATGTGGTACCGAGGAATCGTACACGGGTCTTCGTGCATGCTAGGCAAGCACTCTAACACTAGGCCAAACTCCCGGCCCCAGCTTTTTTTTTCTCTTAAGGCTAGTCTTATATCACTTGATCAACACCTCCACTTACATTTTTTTTCCTGGTTACTTGAAGATAAGAATCTCACAAACTTTCCTGCCTGGGCTGGCTTTGAACCATGATTTTTGAATCTCAACCTCCTGAGAATAGCTGAGCCACCATGGCCCAGCCATAGTTCATTGTTGGGATACATTTGCCAATACAATTACAAGGACTTTTGTATGTTAATTTCAAAGGTATTAGGTGTTTACATTGTTGTACTGTGTCTGATTTTGATGTCACGCCAGTATCAAACTCATAAAATAGATTGGAAAGATTTCCTTTGTTCCCATCTCATGGAAACATTGTGTTTAATTTCAATGTTTGATAGAATTCTCCAGTGAAACCATTTGGGCCTGGAGGTTTATTTTTCAGGAGCTTTTAAATTACAAATCCATTTCCTTTGATGGTTATTGGACTATTCTGATTAGCAAGCACTTCAGGATTGAATTTTGGCTGTTTGTGAGTTTCAAGGATGTGATCCATTTCTTCTTGCTGGTCGACTTTATGTGCATAAAGTTGTTTGTCTGATTATCTTTTAAATAGCTACTGTATCTATAATAATGTCTATGTCTTTCCTGACATTGGTGATTCATCTCTTCTTTAATATTATTTTTGTTAGGATATCAAGGGGGCTTATAGATTTTGGTGATGTTTATAAAGAGTTTGACCTTTTGTTTTCCTAATTTCCTTGGTTGTCTTATTTTTTCAATTTTAATAATTTCTGTCATTATCTCTATTATTTTAATTTATGCAGGAGTTTATTTTATTCTTGCCCTTTTGGTTTCTTCATGTAGAATCTTGGATCATTTAGAACATTTATCATTCTCTAATGTAAGCATTTAGCATTATAAATTTTATCCCATTGGAGCCTTTTAAAGCTGTAGTCCACATGTGGTAATAAGTTATTTTTTATTCAGTTCTATGTCCCTTGTGAATATTTTTCAGATTCCTTGTCTGATACGTAGGTTATTTGTAAAATGTAGTTCATTTCCACATGCCTAAGAAATTTTTTGGGGGGGTGATTTGTTTTTTAATGGATTTTGGTCTGATTTTTTTATGATGAGGGGTCATACCCTGATTTCAGTGTGTAATTTGCTGAGGTTTTAGTGATCCAGATTATGGTCTCTGGTAGTCTGAAAAAAAGTGCATTCTGTTGATATTGGCGATGTGTTATATATATGCGTGCTAGGCACACTGACTATTGGCTGATTGTATTGAGTTTGTCAGTGTCCTAGTCTCTCAGATGCAGGGATGGAGTGTTGAAGTTCCCACCAATATTTAGAATTTTATCCTTTTTGTTCAGCTTCATTAAGTTTTGCCGTATTCGTTTTTAGGGTCTGTTGTTTGGTGTGTATTCATGTAGCCTCATTAGATCTTCCGTATTGGTTGTCCATTTCTATGCCATGCCATATCCTTTATTTCTGGTGATTCTATCTAGCTTATATTCATGCAACCACTTGTATGTTTAAAAATTAACATTTCACGTTGTATATATTTGCTTCTTTTACTTTCAGCCACTTATTTGGCTGCCTTTGAAATGAATTTCAAAAAACCCAGTGTTGGGCCACTTTAGAAATGAACTATGCATTGTTGATTTGTGTGTTTGCATGATTAAAATTTGGGGCAATTATGATTTAAGCATTTAAGTATGCATTCAATCTTAAATTTATTAGTTGTTTATATTTCTGTTACCTTCCCATGGATTACTTGCCTATTTTGAGGATTCAGTATTTATTTGTTTATAATGTGTTGTATATTTATTTTTGTTATAAGTTAACATTACTTTCTCTCTTAGTATAATACACGCATGTGACTTATGGTTATCTGGTCTCAATGTTTAACCACTCAGAGTAGAAATTTTATTGGATTTGGACTCTATGCACTCTTTTACATATTAGTTAAGGATAAGATGGGGTTAAAATTTCTATTTTAATCATAACATGAAGTTTATAAAACTTTTAGAGAGAATTGATTTTAACTGTGTGTGTGTACTGGGGCTGGGGCTGCACTCAGGACCTGTGAACTGCCTCTTAGTTTTATCACTTAAGGCTGGTGCTATACTACGTGGTCCATCGCTCCACTTCTGGCTTTCCAGAGTTTAACTGAGTATGAAGAGTCTTCTGAACTTTATTGCATGTGCTGACTTTAAACTATGATCCTCAGATCTCAGCCTCCTCACTACATAGGATTTAAAGGCTTAGTTGTGATTTTTACAATAATTTTTAAATTCAAATGTCAAATATTATATCCTGAAGTATAATTTTCTGAGTGATATTTGCATAGACTTCAGTTACCTCTCAGATTATTTGTTTTTCTTTTATTTTTCTATAATTATCTTTTATTTTTGAGTGTATTATTTTGTTTTCCATAAACTCCTGGAGGTATATTTAACACCCTAATCACTTAACCCATCAGTTTTAACTGTGTACTTCAAAGACTTTGAGCAACTCTACTAAAAGATAATGGAAGTTTAATAATTTGTAAATATTGTCAATGTTTCAATGGGCTTCATATGTGCAAAGCTATATAGAACTACATAAGCTTCACATATAAACAAATGCATGTATGTATATATACATATATGTATATAATTCAATAACTTTTCTTTGCCATCAAGTTTACACATATTTGCATCACTCCAGCATTTTCCTGTGTATTCCTTGCTTTAACATCATCCTAAGTCAATCACAAATCTGCTTTCTATTTTTAAAACTTGTTGGCTTTCCTAGAGTTTTATATAATTATAATTCTATGGTAGGTACTAGAACTTTATGTAAATAGAATCCTACACTATGTGAGCTTTTTCTACTCTCCCCCAAAATAAGGATTTAGGGATTCATCTATGCTATTGTGTTTAGAAGGCCATGCCTTTTTATTTTTATATAGTTTTATGATGTGTGAATGCCATAATTTATCTGTTCATTTGTTGATGGGCATTTGTGGTTGTTCTAGATTTGACTATTTTCAGTGAAGAAGGTATAAGCATTGTATAAAAAAGTTTCTGTGTGAGCATATGTTTTTATTTCTCTTAGATAAAAAACAATTTGTTTAAAAACAAACTCAGGCCGGGAGTTTGGCCTAGTGGTAGAGTACTTGCCTAGCATGCACGAAGACCCGGGTTCAATTCCTTGGTACCACATACTTAGGAAAAGACAGAAGTGGTGCTGGGCTCAAGTGGTAGAGTTCTAGCCTTGAGAAAAATCCAAGCACAGTCCTCTGGCCCTGAGCTTAAGCTTAAGACTGGTAAAAAAAAAAAAAAGAAAGAAAGAAAAGAAAAAGAATAGTCTCCATAGACTTTACTACCTAGGCTGGCTTCAAGTGCTTCTTAGATGTAAGCATGCCTGGCTTCTTGGTTGGTTTTTGAATAGCTATTTAATAAGGAAGTATAGGCATTTTCTTTTATCTTTTTCTTTTCTTTTTTTTTTTTGTTAGGTCATGGGACTTGAACTTTGGGCTTCGATACTGTCCTTGAGCTCTTTATCTTATGGCTACCACCCTACCCCTGAGCCTGGGCATTGTTACTGAGCTCTTCAGCTCAAGGGTACCTTCCTACACCTGGAACCACAGCTCCACTGCCCCTTTTCTAAAGATTAATTGGAGATAAGTGTCTCACCTGGCTGGCTTTGCATGCTAGCCTCAGGTGTCAGCTTCCAGAGTAGATAGGATTATAGGCATGAGCCAGTTAAGCATTTTCTTTTTTAATCAATATTTCTGCGAGTGTGTCTCACACATAGTTCTTTATATATGAAATTAAGTTGGGTGGTTCAAAGTTTATATTCTCAAGTCAGAATGTAGGAATCCAGACAAAAGAAATGAATATGTTATCTTTCTTTGAATTTTTAAAATCTGCCCACCCCATTAAAATTCTTTTTTTTTTTTTTGCCAGTCCTAGGCTAGAGCTCAGGGCCTGAGCACTGTCCTTGGAATTTCTCAAGGCTAGAGCTCTACCATTTGAGCCTCAGCACCACTTCCATCTTTTTTGTAAGTATGTGGTACGGAGAAACCAAACCTGGTCTTTGTGCTTGCTGGGCAAGCACTCTACCACTAGGCCTAATTCCCGATCCCCCATTAAAAATTCCTATAAAATACCTTTCTGGGCGCGAGGTGCTGGTGGCTCATACTTATAATCCTAGCTACTCAGGAAGCTGAGATCTAAGAATTATCATTTGAAGCCAGCCCGGTGGAAGAAAGTCTGTAACTCTGATCTTAACTATCAAAAAACGCTAGCAAAAGACATAGGGAAAGCACCGAAGCCATGAGTTGCAGCCCCAGGACCAGCACTGAACCAAAGCAAACAAAAATTGCTACATGGTATCTTAATGGATTTTTGTTAGCATATATACCGGACTATGTGTGTGGTGTTGCTAGATTTACTTGGAGTAGGGTAAATTCTTTCAATTTCCACATCAGATCTTTTGTTGCTTTGTTGTTTTGGAGGGTTGTTTTTCAACAGTAACACTGGTTATTACTCCTATGACAGCTGGTATGTATCTGAGCTGTTTCTATGTTCTGGTACTCTCTCCTTATTGTAACCCTCATCTTTTCATTTTTATGTTCCTTTCACTTCTTTATCCTTTTCCTCTGTATTCAGGATGAAATGTGTCCTTAGTACAGTTTCTACTGTCTTCTCCACTGTTCCTGTGGCATGTATTTGAGAAATTTCAATTTTCCCCTTGTAACTTTTCCTTTTTCAAATCATTTCTCCTTTTACTTCATCCTGATTTGCTTCACAGTCTTAGCTATTGGACCAGTCAAAAAATGCTTGTAACTTGGAAAAAAATCATATTAAGTGAAGTAAGCCAGACCCAAAGGAACATAGACTCAATTATTTCCTCATTTATTTGTAATAATTAGTACACATCTAGGACTCTCCTAGCAAAGGATTACAATAGCTCAAAACCTAAGTACATAAGGTAAAATAGGATGACACTAAATCAAAGGATCTCTAGGATATGGAAACAGGAGCTTTATATTGTGTGATTGTTGTTCTTAATGTATTATGTAATTTCTCTTCTTTTGTTGCCTTTGGTCAATCTCATATTGTTACTGCATCTGCATATACGTTTGTTTATTTTCAAATAGGAAAGGGAAGGTGCGAAAACAAGATGATGGGGGGACAGGCTTAGGGAAATGGGGACAAAAACATGAATAGGGGTATCAATGTGTGAGAAGTAATGTACCTACTATCTGACAAATGTAACTGTAACCTCTTCATATATTACCCCGACAATAAAAAATAAAATAAAATAAAAAATGCTTATAAAGAAGTGGTACATTTGGGGGCTGGGAGTTTGGCCTAGTGGTAGAGTGCTTGCCTTGCATGCACAAAGACCTGGATTCTATTCCTCCATCTCACATACATAGAAAAAGCTGGAAGTGGTGCTGTTGCTCAAGTGGTAGACTTCTAGCCTTGAGAAAGCCCAAGGATAGCGCTCAGGCCCTGAGTCCAAGTACCAGGACTAGTGGGGAGTGGGGGGAGCAGGGAGAGGGCATTTGGTGTTGTACAAAGTTGCCATTTTTGAGAGAAAGTATGGCATTTGACCATGCTTTATTTGATTAGAAAGTTGGGAGGGTTCAGGTTGCTTGACAGCAATGCTTTTCCATTAGAAAACTTGAGATATATAATATGTATATTGATAGGATCGCAATCATAGAGAATACCAAGAGGATGGACTAAAATAGTGGATCCAACAGAACGCATAAATGAAATCTGACAGGTTGCCTAAAAATCATGTCACTTGGTGTGTTTCCAGACTTACACGTGGCTTATACGTGCTTACACTGCCTGGCTCCCTGACTGATCCTCCTGGGCAGTGCCAGCTACTCTGAAATTTTCAATTATCACTAAATATTGAAGCCATGACACATCTGGGTCCCTGGACAAGGCTAGGAACATAAATTTACCTTGTTCAGTACTAAGCTTCTTACTTGTATCCCAAACAATTTAGTAAGCATTATTCATTCATATAAAAGTATTGCCACCTACATGGATTGCCAGTGGCTCATCCTATAATCCTCGCTACTCAGGAGACTGAGATCTGAGGATCACAGTTCAAAGCCAGTCCAGGCAAGAAAGTCCATGTGACTCTAATCTCTAATTAACCACCAAATTAAACAAAGCAGGACAGCTGGAAGCGAAGCTGTGGCTCAAGTGTTAAAAGCTCTAGCCATAAGTAAAAGTAGTTCAGGGACAACAGCCAGGGCCCGAGTTTAAGCCCCAGAACCAGAAAAAAAAATCACTATCCAGCAAAACATATAACCTCAGGCTCTTCTCATTACCTAGAGAAAATAATTTGCCACCCAGAGATTTAATCTTCTTCATAAATATTTCTCAATATTTCCTTATTATTGTAGTATGTGTTCACACACGTAACTTCCTCTTTGCCTCTGTGTGTGCTTAAATGTATCCTGTTCTACTTCTTCCTTACTTTTTACTTTTGGGCTGGTGCTGGTGCTTTCTCTCTTGCTTGACTCAAGGCTGGTACTCTACCATTTGGATCACAGCTCCAGAATTTTGGGTGGTTAATTGAAGATAAGTCCCAAGGACTTTTCTGCTTGGTTTATAACCACTATTCTCAGCTCTCCTAAGTAGCTCGGATTACAGGGGTAAGCCACCAGCACCTGGTATTTCTTTAATCCACAAACTTCTGAGTATTTTTTTAAACAGAAAAATCACAATGCTGAATCCCTTCCTTCCTTCCTTCCTTCCTTCCTTCCTTCCTTCCTCCCTCCCTCCCTCCCTCCCTCTCTTCCTTCCTTCCTTCCTTCCTTCCTTCCTTACTTCCCTCTGCCCCTATTTATTTTTTTTTGGTATTCTCTTTTCTATACCTTTCCAACCAGCTATTCTTCTTTTCCTAAGAAAATAAATGTCAGTTAATTCCTGGTAGAAAAAAAATCCATATTCCCTCAATGGCTTCCTCCAGGTTGGGGAGGTGACAAGATTTCAGGTTTTGCCTTCCTGCTTTGCTGTGAGGTTTCTCCAAGACTTTTTGCATACCTGATCACTGAGTCACAACAAGTTGTCTCCTTTCTGTGCAATTGTGTTCATTAGTTTTTTCTCCTGGTTAGTTTTCTCCCTTCGTCTTCTTGGAACACAAGTTTTCTATTTGAGAATCTCAAGAGTTCCCTCCTTTTCAGTCCTTGATGACCAGACACTCTCGGAACAATCCCACTTTCTAGGCTTTCCCAGCAAATTTCACACATCGTCACCACTGCTAAATTTCTCCAGTGAAACTGTCATTAATGTGCTTTATTTCCTACACTTAAATATAGTCACTTCACTGTCAGTAAACCAGTTATTTCCAGGGAGTTCTTTGCCACCTCCCCTCCCATACCATGGATTTGGGTCCTTTACTTCCTTTTGAAATTCTCCCAAATTCTTTCCAGATCTAGTGTCAGCCTGTTCTTAATTGTTGAAGTTTGGCAATTCAGTGCTCTCTTTCTGAAAATATTGGTCACAGTATATGCCTGTGCGATATTGTGTTGATGGGCATTACTGTATACATTTCAAAGTAGCAATAATTATGGCATTATTTAGAAATTTTCCTTCCTTCCTTCCTTCCTTCCTTCCTTCCTTCCTTCCTTCCTTCCTTCCTTCCTTCCTTCCTTCCTTATGTCTCCCTCCATTTTCTCTTCCTTTGTCTCTGTGTGCCTGTGTGCCTCGTGTCTCTCTCCTCTCTCTCTCTGTCTCTCTCTGTCTCTGTCTCTCTCTCCCCTCCCCCACCTCTCTCCTCTCTGTCTTTGTCTCTCTGTCTCAGTTTCCATATGCCCATTTGGAAATAATCATCTTAGATGTCTGGCCCTACATATTTTATTTATGGGTAGATAGAAAAAGGTAATCTAGGAAACAATGAATCATGAGATGTAACTATCTTTAGTAAAATCAGTCCATTTTTAATTGACTTTGAGGAAATATGAATATATGCAAAACTAAAACTATTGCCTAGTTTTAGAGTGTATTTCTTGATCACAAGTAATATGAGTTCTCTTATTAGCCTTCTGCAGTTATAAGATAAATCTGTGAAACCAAAGAACTTGCACATTTTTGTCCACCTCTTTATGATAAACAAGGAAAATGTCCTACAGAAATATCTTCCATTTGCTGACCCTTCACCTTCTATGTTTTTAACTATTATATTTACCTTGAGAAAATTATATTCTTTTTCTCATACTCAAATTACCAAGATTGACTAGACATTAGTTCTGTATGTAAATGAATTCAAAGCTCCTCAATAGTTACATTTTTATCATCATTTACATCTCATTAATTTTCTTGGTTTTTTGTACAAAGCATTTAAAATATAAAGAATATAGCAAATACTTATGTTAAACCACCTGCATGGAACAAATGTTACTTAATCAATTTGCCAGAAATTATATTTGCAATAAAAGCTTATGGAAGGCTGGGAGTCTGGGAGTGTGTCCTAGTTGTAGAGTGCTTGCCTAGCATGCATGAAGCCCTGGGTTCGATTTCTCAGTACCACATACATAGAAAAAGTCAGAAGTGGTGCTGAGCTCAAGTAGTAGAGTTCTAGCCTTGAGAAAGCTCAAGGACAGTGCCCAGGCCCTGAGTTCAAGCCCCAGGACTAGCAAAAAAGAAAGAAAGAAAGAAAGAAAATCTTAAAGATTTGAATATATATTTGAGATTAAACCCAGATGAATAATGCTCTATTCTACCAAGATTAATTTTTAAATATGAAGTCAGCATATTGAACAGCTAAAATACATACAAAAATACATATATATATACACACAAACATATAAATTTTATTATGTATGATGTGTCTGTCAACGAAGTATACTATTATTACAGTTTACAGCATGACAGTTTGATTTTAGGGTCCTATGCTTACGATTCAGGAACTTTATTTCTCTATCTTTTTTTGTTTTGCACTGGTTATTGTTAATATAAGGTCTCACCACTCGCCCTGGCATGAATCTGGGCATTGATTTTTGTATTTTTCATATCTTGCTGCAACTGGGGTAAATGATGAATGCCACCAGACCCTGGTTCTTTCTAGTGAGATGGAGCTTTGTGAACTTTTTGGCCTGGATTGGCCTTGGACTTTAATCCTCCTAATCCCAGCCTCCCACGCTGCTAGATTATAGATGTGAGCCACTGGAGCCCAGCTTCTCATTTTAAATGCATGTCTTTGATATATTTATGTACATATATTTAACATATTTAGCATCTTAAAATGTAAACAATGATCTTGAACTATTATATATTGTTCACGGCTAATATACATGAAATAAAAACCCTTTATTGCATTTTATGATGTTTAATATATACAAGTCTAGTCCATTTTTTGACTAGTATATAGTCCATTTGATTTAACTGTACAGATAGGTTATATTCATCTATATTGATACTGACATTTGGAATATTTAAGTATTTTGCCAGTCTGGCAAGACTGACAGGGCCCCAATTGGCAACGTTGTTTATGTCTCATGAACACATGGTGTGTCCTGTTCCACTCTGAAATAGAATTGCCTGTTTAATTCCATCAGATATTGCTAAATTGTTCTCTAATGCAGTTTTCAAATTTATAATGTCAGCAGCTTTATATGAGAGTACACATTGTCAGCATGGTGACTCCTGGATGAATTTGTACTTCTTTTCATTTAAAAAATCTAATTTCTATCACAGGCTCTTTTAATGGCTACATTGACTTGCAGTTTCTTTATTACAAGTGAGGCTAAATAGTTATATAGGCTTATTTTCAGAAGGGCTTCTACAGAAGATTTGCTATCTATCTATTTTTGTTTTTATTTAATTATTTGTCTTTTACCTTTATCTGTTACACATGTATAGACATTTTCTCCTGGTCAGTATTTATGCTTTTGGAAACATAAACATCATCATAATGACATTTCCCCACTTGCACACAATGTAAGATAATTAAATTGTGAGAAGAGTTTTTTTTATTGTTATCATTGCAGTGCTGTACAGTGGACTACTGTTTCATAAGTCAGGTAATGAGTTCATTCCTCCCTGGGTAATGTAACTTTGTGAGAACATTTTAATATTAGTATAGTCAACTTTATAAATTATTTTCTTTAGACTTTGTCTTGTTTGTTGTTTAAAAATATTCTCCTTTTCTGGGTGCCTGTGGCTCATTCCTGTAATCTAAGTTTATCAAGAGGCTTACAACTGAGGATCATGGTTCAAAGAAACCCCAAGAAGGAAAGTCTGTGAGACTTTTATCTCTGATTAATCACCAAAAAAGCTGGAAGTAGCACTAGCCTTGAGCAAAAGAAGCTCAGATACAGAGTCTAGGCCCTGAGTTCAAGTCAAGCTCCAGGACCTTCATACACAAAAACATCAAAAATAAAAACAAGCAAACAAAAAGAAGTCTTTGGGACCTGGAGTTTGGTCTAGTGTTAGAGTGCTTGTCTAGCATGCACAAAGACCCAGGTTTGAGTCCTCGGGACCACATACATAGAAAAAGCTGGAAGTGGTGCTGTGGTTCAAGTGGTAGGGCTCTAGCCTTGAGAAAACCAAGGACAGTGCTCAGGCCCTGGCCAAAAAAAAAAAAACCCAAGAAGCAAAAACCAACTCTTCATTACCTCCAGAAAATATTTGTTTAAATGAATATATCATATTTATTTACACAGCTAAGTTTTGTGATACATCTTGAATTTATTTTGGCAGCACCATTTTACCTGTATGATATCCATGTTACAGTGTCATTTTCTGAAGACATTTTCCCCCTGATGTTTCCCTTTGATTTTGGTAAGAGCCTCCTACATTTAATCAGCTTTTCATTCACTGCTTACATTATACCACTTGAACCATACTCTTACTTCTGTTTTGTAAATTAGAGATAAGAGTCTCACAGAACTGCTTGGACACAATTCTCAGATCTGTCTCTTGAGTATTATAAAATTATAGATGTTTGCCAGGAGAGTACCTGGCTTAAATTCAGAGCCTCATCATCACACATGATTTGCTTTTATATGGCTGGGGCTTTACCACCTGAGCCACACTTTCAGTCCAGTTTTTGTTTTGCTTTGTAATTGGAAATAGTCTTGTGGACTTTTCTGTGTAGATTTGGCTTAAATTGTAATCTTCAAGGTCTCAGACTCCTGAGTAGCTAGCATTAGAGATGTGGCTCACCTCTCTCTCTCTCTCTCTCTCTCTCTCTCTCTCTCTCTCTCTCTCTCTCTCTCTCTCTCTCTCTCTCTCTCTCTTTCTCTCTCTCTCTCTCTCTATATATATATATATATATACATATATTCTGTGCCTAGCTTTAATTTAAAAATGATTTCTATTTAAGAGAGTTTAGTCTTGCATGAAATCTGCAAAGATATAGTTCACACAAATCCTATTTAGTCTCCAGCTAGTCCTCCGCTTTTCAATGACACGTTAGTGCCCTTCACATTAGCTCATGGTTAATAACTAAACTCCACTGGATCTTTCCAGTTTGCTCCAGCTATCATCTTCTGCCCAAGTGTCTCACCAGGACTCCACATTACACTTGGTGATTATTTCTTCTCAGCCTTCTCTTGTCCTGACAGTTGCTCTAACTTTCCTTTTGTTTTCAAGATCGTAGCAGTTTTGAAAAATCTTGGTTGGGGATTTTTGGAGAATGTCCTTCAATGAGACTCAGCTGGGTACTTTTTCATGGTGTTGTAACTTTTGGAGTAAGAGCCACAGGGGAAAGAGCTTCATTCTCACCAGTACCTGTTCACATGCTGTAGACATTAGTTATCACTGATGATGTGACTCTTGTTCTCTTGGCCCTGGTACTGGTTTCTGGCTTTCTCTAACATGAAGTAACTTTGTCCTCTTTGCCATACTCTATTTTCTAGAAATAAGACATTAAGTGTAGATCACCAGCAGAGTGGAGAAAACACTAGATTCCACTTCTTTTTTCATTATTTAGAGAATATGTAGTAAACTGGGATACTTTTTTTCAAAGCTGACAACACAGCTAAAGTTTCCAAAAGTTTAAATTATATATATGTATTTATATTTATATAAAAGATCAATAATAGCAGTATGTTATGCATCGATAGCAGTAGATTCCACTTCTTATAGAAGGGAATTTCTTGCACATAAATTCTTTGAAATTCTTTTCTAAAGTAGCCTTACCTAAACTTCCCCATTTATTCAGTAATATATATCAGTATATATTCCATAATATTTTCTTCTTAAGTTGTATTTTACATATTAATTTTGTAGCTCATATTATTTTAGCATTGAGGACTGGAGAATCTTGTGTGTCTCTTGGGAGAATACTCAATTATTTTCTCAATAATTTTTTTCTCAATAATTTTTTTCTCAATACTTTCTGACATTTTAAGATGTTTTGCATTCATTCACCTTGTCTATTTTTGCCCTCGACCTAGAATTAGTTCTTCTCCATTGAGCTTGCTTTCTAATATGAAGGCTGCTATTAGGCAAGGTGCCATGGTCTCACATCTAGCTTCTCAGGAGGCTGAGATCTGAGGGTCTTGAGTTGAAGCCAGCCTGGGTAGGTAAGTTCATGTGACTCTTATCTCCAATTTTCCAACAAAAGCCCACTATGGTTATAATGGTAGAGTACCAGCCTTGAGAGGAAAAATTTCAGGCTCTGATTTCACATACACACACACATACACACACACACATACACACACACACACACACATCCACACACACACATCCACACACACACACACACACACACACACACACACACTAATGGTTTTAGATGCCAAGCTATGAACTCTGGATATTGTTATGAGGCATAAGTGCTCTTAAACACTAATCAGAAGTTAGAGATAGGGAGCATCTCTGGCAATACTAGGCCATATACACACACACATCTGTAATTTTCTTTTCTTTTCTGTGGCGGATCTGGGGCTTGAACTAAGAGCCACGCTACTCTTTATTAGCTTTATTGCTCAAAGCTAGCATTCTACTGCTTGAGCTACAGTTCTATTTCTTGCTTTTTGGTGGTTAATTGGAGTGTTATGGACTTTCCTGCCTGGCCTGGCTTTGAACTGCGATCCCCAGATCTCTCCCACCTGAGTAGCCAAGATTATAGGTATGAGCCACAGGTGCTGGGCTCTAAAATTTTCCTTATTTGATCATATGTGTCTCTTTTAAGTTAAGCCTGAATTCATAGTGATATTTCTAACTTTCGTCTAGTAGTACCTATTGCAGCCCACTTCTCTCAAAACCTCCTTCTCCAATAGACAGAAGCTAGCATCCTTCTTTCAACTGTTCATTTATTTATCCAGCCCTAATATAGAAGTATATTATTTTCAGAATTAGTAACCTACACTCCCATGAGAAATAAATTTACCAATTAAAGCAATAGTTTTCGACAATTCTCTTTACCATCAGTGTTAGCATTTTCTAGTTAAAAACATGGGCCTAAATGCTCTTCCTTAGCTTATTTTTGCTCAGTGTTGGTGCTCTAAAACTTAAGACAACTCCATTTTCGTTTCTTGCCAGTGACTTGGAGATTCATAGCCTTTTCTACCTGGGCTGGCTTTGAACCTCAAACTTCAGATCACAGCCTCTTCAATAGCTAGGATTAAAGATGTGAGCACCAGTGCCTAAGTAGGTTTCTAGCAGAGGTGGAGGCAATATCTTCTGGTATGGTGCTTATGGCATGTTGTTGCGAGGGTGGGCAGCAGACACTGGTACTGAAGGATACTAACCCAGTCGGTTGCCATGATAACCATTTTTTACCCTTCAATAAGCCATTTGGATATTTCTAATATCCTTTAGGGCCATAGCAACATCAGTTCAGCAGACAGCCAATGAGGAGCATGCAAGTGACATATGTGTCTGTTCTGTCATGTACCAGCAATTTTGTTGACATGATATGGCCTGAGGACCAGAGGGACTCTACACAGGATTTTTTTTTTGCCAGTCCTTGGTTTGAGCTCAGGGCCTGAGCACTGTCCTTGGACTTTCTCAAGGCTAGAGGTTTACCACTTGAGCCTCAGCACCACTTCCGGCTTTTTTTTTCTTACATATGTAGTACCAAGGAATCGAACCCGGGTCTTCATGCATGCTAGGCAAGTACTCTACCGTTAGGTCAAACTCCTGGCCCTACACAGGATTTTTTAAATAAGTTATATTGCTTTACCATACTGGCGGAAGTAAACATGTGTGTAGGATGGTAGTAGAAATGATTCATGAGGGAAAATGTTGATTGCTCTTCACATCCTTGGAAAGTGAGAAATGACCTGAACTGAAGGCCCCATCAAACCACACGCCATCCTGGGGGAAGATGCTAGAAGATGAATCTCAGAATGGCCAGCCTGCAATTCTAAGCACCCATATTCCATGAGCCTGTCTGCACCCAGACACAATTATTCAAGCTTCTGCTGATGACTTGATGCCAAAAGGCTTAGGGGAGGCCTTTCTCTACTAGGGGAAAGCACCTGCCCCCTGCCCCTCCACATTTCCTCTCCTTGTCCCTACTGGAAGTCAGTTGTTAGTTTCTTTTTTCACATACTAAAGGAATCTGTCTGTGTTGACAGGGGAGATAAAGTGAGAAATAGAAAGCGCTAACTTTTGTGATCTACAAAATATGCTGGAGCTGGCTGTTGAATAATGGTTCAGTGACATCACAATGACAGTTTAATATTGCCTTATGGTGGGAATATTTAAACCAGACAAATCTGCAAAATTGACAATGCAGTGCTATTTGTTTGTGCATCTCATTTATTTACTTATTATTCTTGAGTCTGCTGTTAAATTGCCATCCTTTTCACCATAGGGCTATAATTTTTGGCTGCCATTTACTCTATGGGAACTATCTTACCAACAAAGTCTTCTATCACCTTCCTAAATCTCTGGGAAGTGGACATTGCTATTATTTTCACTTCACTGAAGAAAAATCAAGACCTGTGCAGTTAAGAGACTTGTTCACTATTGCTTGGCAGCTCATAGAGGCTCTGGTACTAAGGTTGTTCCCAACTGTCTCTTCTTAGGAGCACATTACCACTTTCCTGAATCCTCAAGCCATTCACTGGACCACAGCTAGCAAAGCCAGCTGGTTCTGAGAGGGCAGGTGTACCTCACCTGTCCTTGTCATCTGTTGCAATCTACTGCTTTTCCCATCAAAAGAATACACTCTCATTATGCTCTCCCAGAATATTCTGGAATTTGAGTTCAATAAGATGGTGCTGATAACATGGTTCTGAATGAATTGCCTGGATACCCTGACATTCATTCAAGTATGGTTGAGCATCTACTTAAGTCGACACTGTGCTGAGCACATATTGGGGATTGGTGGAACATAGACTGGGAAGTATCTCCATCGGGGAAATGAGAGATGCAGCCATGCCAGCGGAGAAGCACAGAGCTGTGTGTCAGATATATTGCAGCATGGAAGAATACTTGATCTCAGCCGAGGTAGCAAGACAGAAAATGGCCATGATGGGGAAAGGAATGAGGTTTGGAGACAGTCTAACAAACGCCTGAGTTCCTGCCCTGGAAACAAATAAACATGAGGCAATGAACATTTCCAAAGCTATTTCTTTCCTTTTCTAGAAACAAAATGAAAACTGCTAAGATAGACTTCATAAGGCTTATTTTGATTAGGGGAGAAAAGAAATCTGACCCATTTATAAGTATTGGATCTGTTTTTACTGTCCCTTAGGAAGTACTTTCCAGCCTACTCAGAGTTGCTTTCTTTTCTTTTTTTTGTTGTTTATGGGCACAGATGAAGAATGGAGCTCATAGGAAGTACAAGGGAATGAATTTGGCCTTGAGCTTTTAGGTCAAGTCATGGAGGATCTTCAGTACAAAGTCAAGGATATCTACACGGAATGACAGGGAAAGAGAGTTTTGCTCAGCCATCAGCCACTAGCACATTTTGGAGGAGTTGTGTGAGCAGGCTGGTGAGGGAAGCTATGGTCTCCTGGACTGAGTGTTGAATGACAGTACCATCCCCACGAGAATCTCAAGCAGATGTAACACAGAGGCCCAGGAAGTCTACCTTTTGATTGAGTATGATCTGAAAGGAAAAAACTGAAGAGTGATAGACAAAGACTATTGGTTATTTCTTTCCTTGCTAATTTTGACACTCTTCCCCACTCCATGAACATTTGCTTTATTTTATTCATCCATTTTGTTAAGAGCTGGAGGACAGACTGGAGCATCAGAGAGAGAACAGCTGGGTGGTGTAGGCCTGTCTAAATCCTGTGGGGGCCAAGGTTATGGTGTTTGCAGTGAAGCCTAGGTGCTCCATCTGGGAGCTGAAAACACCCTCTCTAATTACCCAGGTTGAGTAGGCCCCACCACAGACACACCCTATCCTATCACCATCTCACCTCACTCATCTTTACAGTTAAGAGAACTGCCTCCATGACAGAGCCTAGGGACTGTTAATGATGCCACAGCCACTCTTCCGGGTGGCTTTCCATATTTAAGTTATGTCACTGGAACTTTTTATTTCGTTGTAACTTCTAGGGTGGTGTTATTTTTTTTTCTGTAAAGATTCTTGTTCCATCCACTTGTAAGGGCCTATGAATAATGTATTTTTCCACAAAGAGTTCAGGAGCTTCCCTTTTGAGGACCTTTGCTTTTTCTGTCTGGAAGACCCTTCTTTTTTGCCTCTCTAGTCCCTTAAGATTCATTCAATTGCTTTATTAATGGCTTTCCAAGATCTTTTGAGGTTGAATTGAGAAGCAGCTAAAAACATCCATATACCTGTTGGTCTAGAAGAAGCTTGATTGCTAAACTCAGAGCCTTCAAAATCTCCTGCAAAGAAACACACTTGATGGAAGACAAAAGGGATTCCAGTTGAAGATACTATGTCTTGTCCGCCCAAAAGTCGCAGATAAAACTTTGAGTAGGAATCACAATTCGGGTGTTAAAGAAAAGGGGGGTATATAATTATGGATGACACGGAGAGCCTGAGAAAGCTTGGGTGACCTGATGTTCTTGTAAGCCAGTATGAGCACATGGTTAGAGCAGAGGAGTCAGACTTCATCTCAGAATGGGGGGGGGGGAGGATTTTGGAACAATGTCTCTTACCACTTCTGAATAATCACTGACATGTTGCTTACAATGGGGGAGGATTTCCTGTCCCTAGACATGCTTGGATAAACAAGAGTAGAAAGAATACAAAACTAAATAACAAATTAAGTTATCAGTGTTCTTTCAGATCCTTCTTTCATCCTATAGCAGGGATAGATTATCTACAGTAATGCCTATTAACTAGCAGTGTAGGATTTGGCTGAATGTAGCTTTCTCCTTTATCCAGTGAGAAAGAAATTTAGTTGCATACAATTTGGTATAATTTCAATTTCATGGAATATAAACCAGAGTTGAAGTAGGGAAGATTTAGTGTAATTGAAACTTTCATGGCGAGAGGAAAGGGAGAGAAAACCAGAACTTTCAAGGGTGCTGAAAACAGGGCTGACTTAGAGAAGGGTATGCAGGGAGATTCGGATACTGCTGTTATTGTTTCGGAATGGGGTAGAGATCTGATCAAGACTCTAGACTGAGAGGGTCCAGAGTCGAGACAAAGTGTGGCTGATGATTGAGGCAAAGATAGGCAGCTAGAGAAAATATAAAGGTTGGGTCACAGGTGGAGAAGGAAAACAGACAATAAATACAGAGACTGAAGCTATTTGAGGTGATGAGATCTCTCCACAGGCCACCAACTGCAGGAACCAAGAACAGACCCTCCTTCCAGGAATGGGATTTTCTAGAAGTCTACTTTGTTCAGATTAAAATGTTTGTACCTGCTCAGATAAATAGGGCAAAAGAATCTGAAGCCTGGAGCTCTAATTCTCTGTGAATGTATCTGGAGGTGGGAGAGAAATGACTACCTTCTGCCTTTTCCTTTAGGACATTAATAAAGAAGAACATCTCTTCAACATTGTCCCCATTTGAGTTTCATCTTGGAGCTTCTTGGCTAGCAGCAGGATGGTCATTTTTTTCTTTGTAATCAGTAGGACTGTGAGCTTTTTCTCCTATGGAGACATCAAGAGGCTTATGATGATTTGACTATAATTATAAATCATAATCAATTATATGTTAAGATGATTATGATGTAATATATCATCTATAATGTAAAAATTATTATTATTATTGGCCAGTCTTGGGGCTTGAACTCAGGGCCTGGGCGCTGTCCTTGGGCTTTTTCAAGGCTAGTACTCTGCCACCTGAGCCACAGCACCAATTATGGCTTTATTTGTGTATGTGGTAGCCAGGAATTAAATCCAGGGCTTCATGCCTATTAGGCAAGCACTCTACCACTAGGCCTTGCTCCTGGACCCAACAATTATGAATTATATGTAAGTATTATAATCCAAAGGCTTATTGTAATCAGTTCTTTCACGGAGCCCACTCCAGGACTTGCCTCAGTTCTGGCCAAGGTGGAGTTTGCATTTGGCTAGGATAGGAATCACCAGTAGTAGAATACTAGGACTCTTGGCCTTTGAGTGCAACATGACAAACGAATGGAAAACAGCATCCATTCTGTGCTTGGCTGAGTTAAGTCTTCTGTAGACTGCTTTCTTGGCATCTGGGAAGGCTCAGCACTAGCATTGTTTGCTGCCTCTTGTTTGTTTCCATCTTAGGGTATAACTCTATCAAATTATTTCTCACACATCTCACCATGAAGTGGATCCTGTTCTTCTTTCTCCCATCATTGTTTATGCCATCCCTACCCCTTCTGCCATCCATTTCTCCCCAACCTTCTACTCTCCATTTGTATCTCTAGGATACCATCTGTCTAGAGAAATGGATCCATTTCTTTCTCCCAGTAAAGAATTAAAAGGCAGGAAAAGGTTTCCAGTAAACTGTTTACAGTAAACAAAATTAATGTATCAAAGGAAAGCCATGAAAATATCTGGAGAAGAGCCCAAAGAGGAGTCTAATGGAGTCCTCTTGGAGTGTGGTTGTCATAGTCTGAAGTTTCTGGCCTATCTCCTGCCTGGGTTTTACACTGATCACTTGATGGCTTGTGCACAACTTGCCCCAGAATTTTCCATCGATTGACCCAGGACATTATGGGAAGTGGGAACTCACTACAGCATTAGGGGAAGAAGAAACCCTTGAGTAGGAGCCTAAGGTATTATGAGAACAAGTAATGCCATGATGGAGCACATGTTATGAGCCACATGTTATAGCTTCCACTTTTTACCCTTCTCTACCTAACTATTCCACTGTTTTTGTCTCAGCTCCGCTCCTGCTGACAATACCTCCTCTAGGAGGCTCAGGGCCAGCCCCCA
Source organism: Megascapheus bottae (assembly GCF_031878675.1). Taxonomy (NCBI): domain Eukaryota; kingdom Metazoa; phylum Chordata; class Mammalia; order Rodentia; family Geomyidae; genus Megascapheus; species Megascapheus bottae. The sequence continues at coordinate 8,619,537 of NC_143511.1, read as the reverse complement.
GACTATGCTTTCCAGGGCAGCAAAGATCACAGGCCTATCTTGAGTACCAGCTCATGGCGAGGAAGCCAGCCAGTTGGCTCCTCATCCAACTGAGATCCGTTAAAGGGTTGAGAATAAAACTTTGATGAAGTAAGCAAAATGATATCTCCTATTAATCATGCCAATTTCTTCACAGAGCCATAAAAGTTAGAAAATATCAAAAGATACCACCATGTGGTTACAATCTGCACATGCTATGTCCTTGGTTAAAATTATTGCCCCTCCCTGATTTCCTTCTCATTCATTCACAACTTTTGATCTCCATCCCTCATGACTTGAATCAGAAGTATCAGTTGTATCAGCCTCTCTTCATATTGCTATGTGGCCACTTTATCCTGGGCATCCTGCCCATGTGGGCACTCTGAGTCTACTTATAGGCTTCACCCTTAGGCCCTGACCTTGATTAAGACTGACCTACGATGATCTAATTTGTTTTAGATGCAGTTATCAGGCTTAGCATTCAGGAATCCTAGCTGACTTGGGGAGCAGGTTGCCCAAGCTTGTATGTATCCATGGAGATCTATCACTCAGCCCAACACGATCAAAATGGCTACAGCTTAGAACATGCAACTCAGATACCAGAGATGATGAATTCATTCTGCAATTAACAGCCAGAATAAGGGTCAGGTTTTGTCTAAGACTTTATTTATTTTATTCCTTCTCCAAATAGGAAAGTGATTGTTTGCATAATTCTGCCTTGCCATTAACGAATGACAAATGCAGTATCTAATTGTGCTTGCATTTGGTGAACAAGTGAAATTAATTGTCCTTGCAAAGACTGTCTCCTGAGGCATTGGAGAAGAGCAGGAATGCGTGCATGCCTAGGTAAACCCCCTGACAATGTAGAACTCTACAGTCACATCGCCCCCAAGCTTGAATGGGTGATTATGACATGTTTAGTCAACCTAGAATTGGGAGAGATTCATTGGAAGCCACATTTCTATTGGCCTTTGCCGCCAGAGCTCTAGACCTTTTGTCTGGAGATAGGATCCCTATAGGCATGGCCTGAGTCAAGGGCTTTTGCACAAATGGTTTATTGAACAGATGGGGAAATTTCTAGAGAAGCAGAATGAGGAAAATAGGTGACAGGGGAAAAGTATCAAGCAAGAAGGTGATCTCAGTCTGAAACTAGCTCTAGGCCAATCCCAGGAGAGTTTGCAGTGAAATCAGCCCCGCCTCCTGCTAATCCTGTGCTTAGGTGGGACCCAGCCCTCAGCACTCCATTGAGCTTCAATTGCCTACTAGACCACTGGTTACTTTTTGTGGAAGAGATGCAGGTGACATTTCTAAGGGTAATCGCTCCCCTCTTCTCTACCTTAGCAGCCAATATTCTGAAGAGGAGGAGGAATAAACAGTCCCACCTCTGGCTTTTTTTTTATTTTTTTGGTGATTAATTGGAGCTACGAGTCTTACAAGCTTTCTCGCCTGGGCTGGCTTTGAACTGTAACAGGATTATAGGTGTGAGCCACCAGTACCTGACTTATGAAACATATTTTAATTTTCTTGCTTGGCTATTTTCTTAGATATCTCCCATCACCACTAGGAGCAAGGAGTTCTCCAGAGTGACACAGACAATGAGTGTCATTGTTGCCAGTGTCCTTCTGTAACAACCTTCCTGCATCCAGCCCTTCCTGCAAAGGGCTGTCTCAGGTTGAAGTTGTCATTGCTCATGATTTTGGAAAAACAAGTGAGAACATGGGGAGGGTGGAAAGAAGAAAATAACATGTAGATATTAAATACAGGGTCAATTGAAAGCCCTAATGCATTTTATCACTGGCTTGTAGCCACAGCTCTCATGTGTGTCTTGCCCAGGGGTAAATACCAGCATTAGCTCTCCCAAATTCATAAAACTTTTACTGGGAGTACATTTCTTCCCTCTCCCCTCTCCCTGTCTTCTGAGCAATTTCCTAATATGCAGTAAGGCAAACCAGCAGCATTGAGGCTGATGGACGCTCTCTTATCTCTTGTGAAACAGCTGCAAAGCCATTGATAGTGCAATGAACACGAACCTAGAAACGAGCTCTAAAAAATAATTTTCAATAAACGCCGATGGAATATATTAGCATGTTAGGCAGAATGAGTCTCTGAATGTCTATGTCTCATGCCCAGGGTTTGTCCTACATTTATCTCCTCCTGGGAAAAAGGATCTAGTGTGTCTTTGATTACAATTTTCATTAATAATGAATGAACCTCCCAGTGCCATACAATGGGTGTGTAACAGGCAAGTAATCCATTTGTCTCTGCTATGGATGCACTTATGTAGCACTTTAAAAAAAAGTCGACAGTATTCACTCTTGACTTGCCTTTCAGTGTATGGGACAGATTATATGACTCCATAAAATGTTGCTTCTGTGATCTGGAATAACCCTTAACTCCTGAGAGCCCTTTTTCTCATCTTTAAAATGAGGCTAATGAATTACAACTGATTTTGTAAAATGTCTTCTTGGTCAATCTGTGAAATCTGTGTAATGGTTTCTGGAATATTCTCAGGTGTCCCATGAGATACAACCTATAATCTCTTATAATCCATCACTCTCTATAATAGGACCTCATCATTTGTCTTTCTTCCACTTCTAAGCCGTATTTCTCATTGTTTGATCTCTAACATACATTTCCTGAGTACCTAGTTGGAGGTTGGGTTTCTAGTTAAGAAAGATGCAGTCTGCATCCTGGATACAGGGAAGAACAAACTAACTTATGAATCAGGAAAGAGATACAGGGAGATCATCACATTCACATGTCCTACAGGAAATATGATAGAATAAACATGAAGGATGTGGCAACTGAACTGAGAAAAGTAAGATTAGAATGAGAAGAAAGTCAATGGTGGAAAGAGAAAAAAATACGTTTTAATATAAATGACATTTTACAAATGGATTTATCAACTAGGATAAGAGTGATCAGGATCAAATTTGTAGTGCTAAAAATTTCTAATTATCTCTGTTGGACGAAAGTATGGATTGAAATATTGGCGGCCAAGATGGAATAGTCAAAGGATAGGTAAAGAAGCTGAACTACAGGGTGAAATTCAAAATGAAGAATGAAGAAATAGAAGCAGAATTCTGTTGAATAAATGTTACAGAGGCAGAGGAAGAAGGGGTTAGGAACAATTTTAGTGCTTTATGTTTAGAAATGTGAGAAGATACTATTGTCTTCCCAGGATATGGGAAGAAGAGGGCTTGCTGTTGGCAATCTAAGTATAAACAATCTGCCTGTTGGCATCTTGAAGGTTCTTTGCTGTAAGCCTGTGAGAGAAAGAAGGCCTGATGGTGATGAGGCAGCTCCATCTCATCTGTAAGTGGATGAAATGAGATACAGGAGATGGAGAAGATTACAGAATTTGTAAGTAGGGATCAAAGATTAAAGGTAAATAAAACAGAATAGTATCAAACGGGCATCCGTGGGCAAAGCATTTTCCAGGAGATGGTGGTCTGAGGATTGGAGGTATCTAGCAAGATGGTAAACCATATTGACTCCTCACTGGCTAAGTTTTATTGAGAGGAGGGACCAGCTAACTGTGAGCAGAAGAGCTTCAAAGAATTTGTGTGCCTCTCAGATTTCCCCAGATTGATGTTTCTAGACCCAAGAGACTATGTCCTAATGTTCTTTTGTACATCCCCCCCCATTTTAAATTTCTGATACTACAGTTTCTGGCTCTTCTTCTGAAGTATCTCCCTTTTTGAGGAGCAGTATTCTTTTAGTAAATTATTCCAGATGGAAATATAATAGGCTTAAAAAAGGAGGGGCTTGGTAATATCTTCAGCAATAGGGGCAAAATCATCATTGCTTTGTTTCTAATGAAAGTCTCTCTCTCACACACACTCTTTTTCTTTTTCTTATTTGGCATCTGAGGCTCATTTTGTTGCCTTCTAGTCCTTGACTTGTCTGTATTCCATTTCTTCACAGTACCCTTGTTTCTCTGAAATGGTAAAGATGGGATAAACCAAGTTAAAAAGTTTTCAGAGTATTTTTTAATATTGTTATTCATCCTAAGTTTCTAAGATGGGGCTATAGAGTTCATTCTTTCCTAGTAGCCTAGTGGTAGAGTGCCTGCCTAGCATGCATGAAATCTTGGGGTTCCATTCTTCAGTACCACATACACAAAGCCAGAAGTGGTATGTGACTTAAGTGGTAGAGGGTTAGCCTTGAGAAGGCCCAGGAACAGTGCTCAGGCCGTGAGTTCAAACCCCAGGACTGACAAAGAAAAAAGATTAGAAAACCAATTTAATAAAGTAATTTGAAAAATCTTATTTTCCTTACACTTTTAAGGGAAACAAAGTCTCTATTCCTTATGATACAACTTTGACAGTATTCCTCACTGCAAGCCAAAACAGTAGATTGTATTGTTTGCATGAAAAAACAAAAAGCCAAAATGATCCTGTGTGTGTGTGTATGTATGTGTGTGTGTGAGTGTGTGTGAGTGTGAGAATGTGTGAATGTGAGTGTGTGAATGTGAGTGTGAGAGTGTGTGAATGTGAGTGTGTGAATGTGAGTGTGAGAGTGTGTGAATGTGAGTGTGTGAATGTGAGTGTGTATATGTGTGTGAGTGTGAGTGCGTTTGAGTGTGTGTATGTGTGTGAGAGTGTGAATGTGTGTGAGTGTGTATGTGTGTGAGTGTGAGTGTGTATGTGTGTGAGTGAGTGTGTGTATGTGTGTGAGTGTGTGTATGTGTGTGTGAGTGTGAGTTTGTGTGTGTATGTGTGTGAGTGTGAGTATGTGTGTGAGTGTGTCTGTGTGTGTGAGTGTGTGTATGTGTGTGTGAATGTGAGTGTGTGTATGAGTTTGAGTGTGTGTGTGCTGGTGCTAGGCTTGAACTCAAGGACTCAGGACCTTGTTCTCTTGTTTGTCTTTTTTACTCAAATGTGAAACTCTTTCATTTCTTTGGTCTCAGCTTTTGAGTCATTTATTGAAGGTAAGAGACTCTCTGCTTTGTCTGCCTGGGCTAACTTCAAACCGGGATCCTCAGATGCCAGCCTCCTAAGTAGCTAGGATTACAGGCATGAGCTAATATCTTTGAAGGCTTCAGGAGTAAACTAGGATAAGAGATCTTCTCTTTTAGCAGTCTGTTACTACATGAAGCAGATGTATTTTGTCTGGTGTGGGATACAGAACATGCCCCAGAGTCTCATCAGATCAGTGTGGGAGATAGGAACCAAAGCCCTCGTCCTTGACAGTCTAACCCAGTCATTGACACAGCTAAAATCCTACGTCCTCTGACTCCACACAGGACTCCAATGCCACAGGGTAGGGTCCTGAATCAAAATGAAGTTTCAGGAGGCCTCTATGAATGTGAGTCAGGGCTGTGGTGGGGAGGGCAGAGGGGATGAGTGTGGAGGATGAGTGCAGGGACTTCAGAAAGTGTGGACATTGCTTCTTTGGATACGTTTGTGTCTTACCTTATCTAGTCTGCTCATCCATTTCAGGAACCATTTGTCTTTTGGGCCTGTCCCTGTGACCCCAGAGGGGTTCTTTGAGCCTGTCCAGATTCCAGGTTTCTCCTCACACATGTGCCCTGGGCTTTGTGATGGCTAGTGACTGAGCAAAGCAATGCTGTCTGTAAAAACATCTGCATGGGGCTTGACACCCAGGAATCTTTAAACACACAAAAAAGCATCTGTATTTCACTATGCATCTTCTCAATTGCTACTGGACATGTTCAGCTTGGTGAGGGCCACGTGCTTGCTTGATGCTGGGGCAGAGGAGTCTTGTAAATAACCATGTTTCACTTCCTGGTGATGCCAACAGATTCTAATTTGCTCCTGGTGATGCCAACAGATTCTAACTTGAGCCATGTTTTCCAGACACTCCACTCAGCTAGTGCAAGTCCACCATTACTCACTGTTGACTCTTCTGTGTGCTGAGATCTAGATCTTTCAGACCACAGTCCCTTATCACAACTAAGATTCTGGACTTACTGCAATGTTCACGAACTAGTGAGAGCTATCAATGCCACTTTTACTTGTCATCATGTAGAGTCTGAAAATTAGTGTCATTCTCAAAGAAGGATGAATGGCTTGACTATCCTGGCTGAAGTTTCGAATGCCATCTGCCCAGAAGCAGTGGCAAGTTTTGTAGCCATCCCTGAGGCCTTTGTCAACATTTGCAGACTTGGCTGTGCGTCTTTGGGGATTGACTATCCTTTCCGGGCTTCCTTGTCATGATTTCTGAAATCAGGGGATTTTATAGCATTTCCAGTCTTATTTTTAAGTCTAACATCTTGTGAACTTACATGAGCAACCTGGCTGTAACATTGGGCCTACCTAGTACTTTGTGTAACACATCTCAGAAATGATCTCTTGACTCAGCCAACCAAGAAAAGAAGTCTTTGGTACTGGAAAATTAAAATAAAATACATGCCCATAGAGCCTCACTCAGGGGTAGAAACCACACACACGCAGACACACACACACACACACACACACACACACACACACACACACACACACACACGGCCTCCTCCTATTGCTTACATGCAGATAGAGTCTGCCTTTTCTTTTTGTGGATCAATTGTTAGCTTGGTCTCCACTTCAGGCCAGGAAGTGCTCCGCTGAAGCTGCTTTGCCCACCTTGGGATCCAACGGTGAGCCTGACAGGCTGTGGGATGTGTGAACTTGATGCCCTCACACGGCTGGTGCAGGTTAACAGGCATGTTTCCCTTGGAGATGGGGTGGACTCAGCTGGTACAGCAATGTGTGGACTCTGCATGGTTGTTTTTGCCTGGGACTTAGGAAAGTGTGGGAGGATGCTCGCTCACCTGCTGAGAGTCCAGGCTCCGAGTGTCATAGAGAAGTAGTGGGATGGTGAGGTGCATTTCCTAGAGAACAGAGACAGGAACAGAACTTACCTGAACCATTCCTCAGAGTCACATCTATAGCCATGCCGTTCAGACAGGCTGAACTCATCAGTTTATCCACTCACAATATCTTTTGTGGATCAAATACTCTAGACCAAGAATTGTATGGTTCTTCAGAAGCAGGGAGACCTATTGAGTGTCTTGAGTCTCCAACGCTAAAACACTGTGAACAGTGCATGCTGGGAGTCATTTTGCCTGAGCTCGCATCCTAAGATCCAAAACTGAATCGTTATGTGACTTTGGGCAAATTAATTAGTCTTCTAGCTCTAGATTGCTTTTCTGTAGATTAAAAATAATAGGCCCTACTTATAAGCTTTGTTGTGTGAGTACTTAGAGCAATGCTCTATTAGAAAAAAAGCAAGCCAAAGAAGTGTTTGTGTGTGTGTGTGTGTGTGTGTGTGTGTGTGTGTGTGTGTGTGTGACTCTGGTAAAAGAAATACATGTTATATGTTAGATGATATCACTGACTTACTTATCAGCCATGGGAAAATGCTGGGGAAGAAGTCCGGAAGTACAGCCCATAAAATATAGTCAGGCTTCCCAGTGCCAAGTGTGGGTACTGATTTACACCTGAGACCTTTGAAGTGATAGGAGTAGGACATGAAAATCAAGTCTACTTTTCTGCTACTGAAGACACTCTACTCCTCACTGTTTTGGTCTTTTTGTCTGTTCATTTCTCTTTAGAGCCTTTTCTGCATTTTCCCAAGGTAAACCAGTAATATTGACATTGGTGGAGTTGGGATACCTGAGAAATACTGTGTGATCATTGCTGTTTGGATATGAAATGTTGAAATAAGAGTCAGAAGAGCCATGTCCTAGTGGCTTACTTTTGTAATCCTAACTATTCAGGAGGTTGAGACCTGAAGATCACAGTTCAAAGCCATCCCAGGCAGGAAAGCCCATGAGACTCTTAATTAACCATCAAAAAAACCAAAGTGGAGCTGTGGATCAAGTGGTAGACTGCCAGCCTTGTGCAAAAAAGCTCAGGGATAAGGCCCAGGCCCTGAGTTCAAGCCCCAGGACCAGCACATGCCCAACACACACACACACACACACACACACACACACACACACACACACACACACAAGAAAAGTCTAATCCTTGGTTCTAGGCTGTAGCAGAATAGTGATGCCCACATCCAAGGTAAAATTTACAGAAAAGGAGCCAGCTTTGATAGGCACAATAAAATCCCATGGGACCAAGTAGTGTTGGATGCCATTAGGTATCTAGGTAAATTCCTAACATGTTAAGGTGCTTAGGTGAATGTGGTCAGAGTAACCTGAGGCCATACCCATTTGTACTATTTGAAATCAGGACACATTCTTGGAACAGCAAAGGATGGACTCTTGAATCATGGATCTTGAATACTGGATCTGGGTTTCTTCACCTATAAAATAATATATGTCTTTCTTGGCATGTAGATATTCCTTGATATATGATAGAATCATATCATACTCACTCATCATAGGATTAAAAATATTCTGAGTTTTAATATGTAAACATATTGCTGGGAGCTGGTGTCTCATGCTTATAATCCTAGAATGTCAGGAGACTAAGATCTGAGGATGGTGATTTGAAGTCTGCTTGGACAAGAAAGTCCATAAGACTTATTTCTAACTGACCACCAGAAAGTTGGATGTGAGGTTATACTTTAAATGTTAGAGTGCTAGCCTTGAATGAAAAAGCTAAAAGTCATTGCCTGAGGACCCGAGTTCAAGCCCTAGTATCAGCAAATACACACACATACCCAACACACACACACACACACACAAACACATACACTCACTCACTCACATACATCCTTAGCCTGGATTAAGAACAAAATTTAAATTTCAATGGACTACATATCTTCCCCCATCATTGTAAAGTCAACAGATTGCAAGTTGAACTATAGTAAGTCAGGGACCATCTGTATTCTGAAATTTTACTGCAGAATAAATACCTATTAAATATTAGCTACTCCCCAGGCTGTATCATGGGAATATTTAGAAGAGTGATATTCTAATTATTTACAAAAGAAGTAGGTTATCAGGCAATTTGTTTATGTAATTTCTGTACTGAGGATTGGAAGGTCTTTGCCAAGATCAGAGCTCTGACCTCCAGGGGTGAGCTGAGCTCTCTCTCAGAGTCCACCACCAGCAGAGATTCTGATTTTGCCTGACAGTGCCCCTCCCTTCCTGAGATAGCATGGAGATGCATGTTTATGTATTTCCAGCCATTACCCCCAGAGCTCAGATTTTCCTGTCCTTGGTGTCACTTTAATTAATACACTCCTGTGTGCTGGGTGACAAAATTAGGTTGCAGGGGTGGCAGGCATTTATATCATGAAGGAAGAGAAAAAGGTGTTTTGTACCATTTTCCTTTTTGAGCTCTGCTATTAATCTTTGAAATCAATACTCCTTTATTTTTGGCTCAAGAAGATGGAGTTGGGGTGGAATCAGACTGTCAAGCAATCTGAGGCCACATCTGCATAAGTAATAGAGATGGTTGGTTCTGTTCACTCTAGGTGAAAATAGGCGTCCCTGGCCAGATGTGGTAGGACCGGCCTTTGTGATTCTCATGCCAACTTTCTGATATGTTTGATTTAGGTAAAGTGCCTGGAACCTGCTGGGACTAAGTTGTTATTCAATACCATCTGCACTTTCACTATAATTAATATCACAAGAATTAAGATCCCGTGCTTTCATTGCTGTGTTAACCCCTTAGGAGCCTGGGGGAAAGTAGAAGTGTAGACCAGGCTTCTTAGAGGACTTTGACTTTCTCCGCTGATGTCCTTTCTGGAATCTCTCCATGGTTGGCCCCTGTCCACACGTACCCCTGGGGCTGTTGGACAGGAAACTGGACATTGTTGACCCCAAAGATAATTGGCTAAAATATCAGTCACTTCCACTTTCCTGATTCTTTAAACTGCCTCAAAACCCCCAATAACAGCACAAATAATAACTGTGATGATGTTGATAATAGTGGTAAGTGTTGTTGGTTGAGAGATTACTACTCTTGTATTATATTGTACAATATCATGTGTCATGTATGTGTGTGTGTGTGTGTATGTGTATATGTGTTTATATCATCTGTCAGTATTTGTAAGGAAGTAGATCCAGGACTCTTGTCTTCAGTGAGTGTGAAAATCTAAAGATGCACATAACCTACCTTCATCCCCAGTACATTTTAAATCATCTCCACATGACTTATAACACCTAATGCACATGTCAGTACCATGTAGTTATTGTCTTATATTGTTTAGCAAATACTGACAGGAAAACTAAAGTAAGTACCATGCATGATCATTATAGCTACAGAGGATTTTTCCCTCAAATCTTTCTAACCTACAGTCGGTTGAACTCTTAGATGTGAAACTCATGGATTTGGAGTATCAACAATGTATGAGTATGAAAACATACACACTACCCTGTGTGCTGTGAGTGCTTTGCCTCTCATCTCTTCTCACTTCACATTCACAACAGCAAGAAGGAATAATTGTATGCAAGTTTAATTAAATGACACTATAAAAATGTTCCTATAGTTCACATAATGCTTTTGGTATTGTTGATCTTTAAAAATTAAATGGTCTTTTGTAATGGAAAAAAATGAGAATGCACAAACCATAATAAATAAACCACATCAGATAATTTTTATTCACTGAGCCATTGTTAATGATGAGGACTCTGAGGCAGAGAATCAGTTCCCATGGTTGACATGTGGCTGGGCGCTGACTCAAATGTATGCGTGCTGGAGCAAAGTCATTGGCTTTTATTGACATATATCACTACATAACATAATTAGGTAGAAGTAGAAAGTCTTCAAGCAGATGAAGGACCTGTTGTGGCCTCCTGAGTTTCATTCCCTTGTAGAAAAATGAAATCTCAGATTCTACAATCATAGCCCCTGACATCTTTTTTTTTTCTTTTAAGCAGTTGTGGGGATTGAACTTTGTGCCTGGGCTCTATCCCTGAGTGCTTCAGCTCAAGGTTTAGTGCTCTACCATTGACCCACAGTGCCACTTCCAGTTTTCTGCTGGTTAATTGGAGATAAGAGTCTTTAGTTCCCAGACTGGCTTTGAACCAAGATCCACAGAAGTCAGTGTCCCAGGTAGCTAGGATTACAGGAATGAGCCACTGCACTTGGCTCCTCTATGGTTCTTATGGCTGTGGTTTAGCTAAATCCTCAGTTAAGTTGGAGCTCTAACTTGGGCTCCCCTGCCCAGCTTAAGCTGGCTGGGACTGTGAAAATGATATATCACACAAGACACGAACATATTCAGATACGACAAAAGGTTATAAAAAGAACCAGAAACGTCAACTGTGAAGTCTGAATGGCAAGATTAGTGTTAAAGCTATATTCTATTTTTTGAGGGAAGAGCTCTTAGGCAGACCTTGTTGTCTAGTCTCTGGTCTGGCTGTCATAAGCTATGAACAGGTCACTTCTTCCATATGACTACATTTGCTTCTCTTGGAGTGCATGGGACTCTTGACACACAGTAGCATGCTTTTCAATAGCATGCCTCCCTCAGCTGGAGGGCCTGAAGCGTGGAAACCAAGCCATCTCCTAAGGGGTAGTAGCCATGCGATTCTCAGGAGGTCCCTTTTGTCCTCCACTCTGCCTTCTGATGTGGCAGCATGTAAAGACTGAGCTGCTATTCTTTACCCCAAATTAACTGTTGAGGAGCGAGGAAGAAGTGAACCTGAGTTGGAGGAGAGTTTCTCCCTGTTAGTCATAGGAGTGTCTCTTGACAATAAATTGGCTCACGTGTGCACTTATTTACTGGACACATTGATTATTGGTATGGGTTAGTCATTGGGTATTTGAGTAACAATGCCCTAGGAGTGACATGATAACTCTACTGGGAGTCATTCCACTCATTTATTTCATCATTCACACAGCTCTACATCATTAGAGATCATTGTCTCCTGTGCATTTGGCATTGTGTTAGATCTTGGAAATTGAAAGATGAACCAGGACCCATGGCCTTTACCTTCACAGATTAGCAGTTTGAAATTCAGAGCAGTATGAGAGTCACTTTGTACTGTTCAGAAAGATAGTGGGTGCTGTGACTGAAAACTGAAGGACATAGGATGGCTGGAACAGTAGAAATGGATTTTCCCATAGCTCTAGATGCTAAAAGTCTGACATCAAAGATATTGTCTGGTTCCTTCTGAAGGCTGTTTGGGAAAATCTGTCCTCTGCTTCTCCTTGTCCATCTTTGGCATTTCTTGCCTTATACATTTATTACCCTGAGCTGGCCCTTCAACTTCACATTATGCTCATATAGCATTCTAAGTATCTGCATCCCAATTGTATTGTTTTCATTTAAAACAAGTACATCAGTTGTATTGAAATCAGGGCCACCCTGATGAATGTGGACTTTTGAAGACCCTGTCTGCAAAATAACATCACAGTCTTCACAGGTGCCAGGGATTAGAACTCCAGCCTATGGATTTTGTGGAAGAAGTAGTTCAATCCCCAAATGAGGATGGGTGTGCATTTAGTGGCAGCTTGCACATAGTGATCTGTAGCCAGTCTCTCAAGTATAAGGAGTGACGGTATCATTCATATGTGTTTCCCTGTGGCAGATGGGAGGGGCCAGCCATGAGGGCCATGGCCTTGGGAAAGCCTTTGTTTGGCCAGAGTATTAAGTAGAGGGGAGATGCCAGAAGAGTAAGGTAAAGGTCTTGTATGGCCCAGGGAGCTGTGTTTGGAGTGGTCACATTCTCCTGTTGGGAGTAGACAGCCGTGGAAAGTTTATTCAGAAAGCAGCGTAGTCAGAATTCCTCAGCACCTCCCATAGAGCCCTGGTCACACTGGTGTTGCAGGCCACAGTGACACATCCCATGTGGAGAGAGTCTGTACTTCTCTTGAAAAGAAACTTCCACTCCACCACAAGTTCACTGCCAGCTCTCCCTGCTCAAAGCCTCTGAACCTTGGGCTCACTCTGGGTTTGCGGTTTTTATATGTTCATTATTTCTCATCCAAGCACTGTAGGGCAATGTTATGTCACTATGAGGAGGCACAGTCACCTGAAATGATGCCTCTGGAGATGGTGGATATTTTTTCTCTTTTCTCCTTTCCTTTGTTTCCCTTTCCATTTCCCTTCCCTTTCCTCTTGCGCCTTTTCCTTTTCCTTTCCTTTCTTTCTCTTCCCTTCTCTTTTAGTGCCACTACTGGTGTGCTTGAATTCAGGGTCTGGGCACTGTCCCTTAGCTTTTTCACTCAAGGCTTGTGCTCTACTATTTAAGCAACAGCTCTACTTGTAACTTCTTGTGGTGAATGGAAAAGAAAAGTCTCACAGGCTTTCTGCTTTGCTTGGCTTTGAACCTTGGACCTCAGTTTTCTGAGTAGCTAAGATTACAGGCAGGAAACACCCCTGGCCAGCATAGAGATAGTGAATTTTCTTCACTCATGTGTGTGTGTGTGTGTGTGTGTGTGTGTGTGTGTGTGTGTGTGTGGCTGTGACCTTGGTGTGACTTGGAGATGAGCTTCCAAGCTCCTCAGTTGTGAGGAAGCAGCTGGCAGTGCTCTAACAGGGCAACGTTCTTGGTGTCTGGATAAACTGTTTATTGTTTAATTATCCGAAGGCTGGATGTTTTGGTTTTTGTTGTTGTTGCTGTTTGAGATCCTCCCCCTGGTAACTGATTCCCAATAGGCTACAAAATGAGATTCCAGTTTTCAGAGAAAAAAAGCTCATGATGTTTCTTGTTAGAAGACAGAATCCTAAACAAGATCCTGCCAGCTCAGACCACAGAACACTGAAATATCACAGCAGGAAAGAGCTGATGGATCGTCAGATCCAGGGTTTTCCATTGCACATGGTGGCAGAGCCAGACAGGGAATCTATGGCTCCATGGTAGTGTGGTCTCATTCTCTCATTCTGTCATTGGGAAACCTGCAGATTAGCACCATAGTTATCACTCACAATATGTTTCTTACTGGCACAATTCGCCGTGCCTTGTCTAAACTCATGAATGATCCCTGAATCCTCCAATAACCCCTGTGGCACATATGAGGACACTAATACATTGGGAGGTAGCTTCCACAAGGCTGCAGAGCTAGCAAGTGCCAGACTGAGGTCCCAAACCACAGAAGGACTTCTATGCGAAAGTCTGTACCTCTGTGACACTCCCCCAAATATCTGGGGCTCTTTCAGGCTAGCTGCATGGAACGACGTCTGTCAGGATGGGGCCATATTAGTCCCTACTTTCCTTCTGTTTCTCAACAAGCTCAAAGAGAAAACCAGGTTTCATAGCCAACAAGACTGGTTTCTTTTCTCTTTCTTCCCCTTCCTTCCTTCCTTCCTTCCTTCCTTCCTTCCTTCCTTCCTTCCTTCTTTCTTTTGCTGTAATTGGAGATAAGTGCCTCACAGACTTCCCTATCCAAGCCAGCTTCAAACTGCAATTTTCAGATCTCAACCTCTTGAGTGACTAGTATAATAGGCTTGAGCCAGTGGCACCCTGCAAGCTAGTTTCTTTTTAAATTTAAATTTAAGACTTACTGGTACCTTTAAGTAGTTGTACAAAGGAGTGTCCTTAAACAAGCCAGTTTCCGAGTACAATGCATCTTTATCAATGTCACCCCTTCCTACCCTTAAACTCTGTGGTTCTATTTTTACATATGTATATCGAATATAATGGCTTCCTTCCTTCATTTGTTCCTCCTTCTCTTTAGCCTCTCTGCCCCTCAACAAAGCTTTACAGCTTCTTCGTATATATTTTGTTAAACTGATTTTTAGTTGTTAATCTTTATACTGTTGGAATCCTTCCGCATGTATATTATGCTTTGTAGTCTCAGGTACTCAAACTTTCAAGTTGAACAGATTCTTGGTGACTTGACTTAAGCTTTTATATCATGAGGAAAGTTGTGTCCTGGGACTGAAGACAGATAACCACCTGTGGGGTAGCTGCGGGAATGCGGAAAAGTGGAGCTATTCCCAGCTCTGGGTAGGATTGATGATGCCTAAATATCAGGGCTTCCCAGTGTATGTTGTCAATAATCTTTCCATGGTGGTTTATCTAGGTCCAGAGATGGGTAGGATTTGTTTTTCTAGTATTGGGACTTGAAATCAGGGCGTGTGCACTGTCCCTTGGCTTTTTCCCACCAGGACTGATGCTCTACCACTTGAGCCACAGCTCTACTTTCATCTTTTTGGTGGCTGTCTGGAGATAAGGATCTCACAGACTTGATCCTTAGAGCTTGGCCTTCTGAGTAGCTAGGATTACTAGTGTCTTATTTTCCTGGGTGTTCTATTTCTACTGGACACTGGCAGAGTTATCCTCAGTGGCTTTCCTAAACCCTAAGAAGTTAATGGGATGAATAATTATCCCAGAAAATGAGAAACAGGCCCATGCTCCATCCTGCCAGTATATGGCTGCAGCTGTAGACTGTGCTGTTCTAACAGGCGCTGGCAGATGCCAGTGAGGCCTGCCTAAGATATTCAGACAGCCCATGGTATTGGCTGGATACAGTGCCAGGAGAGGGCTGACTGGCTTGTAGGGCTCCTGATGGTGGTCTGGTTGGCACCTGGCATTGCTCATGTTGCCCAAAGACATTTTGTCTGAGAGAAAATGGGCTGAAAGTCCCATAAAATGGACATCATCCCTCTTTGGAGCTGGTTTGAGATAATCTTTGACATAGCTCAGAGATACAGGTCTGAAAATGCTGGGTATTATATGAATAAGCCATGTCAACCTTTTTTTTTTCTCCTATGGGCCAGTTCCCAAATCTCCAAACTTCATGATCTATAAGGTAGAAATATTATCTTACCAGAGATCCCATCTATGGTGTAGCACTTTGCCCAAAGTTGGATTCCTTCTATCCTCTGGTTTCAAATGACACCTGTCAACAATAAACATACCTTCTTTTCCCAAATTTCTTTCCTAACCTTTCTATCATAGTTTTTGTTCTTGCTAAAGAGATTCAGAATGGCTAGCAATGCAGAGTTTCATATGTAATTAGCTAGTTGCTCATTGTTCAATAATAGGTTCTTGTATGCTAGAATCCCCTTCTCGCTGGCTTTGCCACAAGGGAAGGGACTCTGTGTGTTTTCTTGCACAGACAGTTTTATCAACCCAGAGTTGTGTAGAAACCTGAGCAGTTGGTTGTCTCTCAAGCTGTGAACCCTATTCCAGCTGCCTTGGCTTGTTTATCTGTCATAGGAATTGGCCTATACTTGGTTTCCCATCTCACACTAGGGAATCCCAAGCTGCTCCTGTATTCTAGAGTTTGTCATAGTGAATGACATCACTTAGTCTGGGTATCTGGACACTCCCCAGGCCATCAGTGCACACGCAGACATGCATATACCCTGGCTTAAACCTGTGCATGTGCACATAGCTAGATATGAATTTGTGCATGTGCATGTGTATACACACATATGCACTAAAGTATATGTTGGTTGGGTGCTGGTGGCTCACACCTATAATCCTAGCTACTCAGGAGGCTGAGATCTGAGGATTGTTATTTGAAGCCAGCCTGGGTGGTAAAGTCTGTGAGACTTGTTTTTGTTTTTGTTTTTTATGTGACAGTCACATAAGTCAGATAATGAATACATTTCTTGTTGAACAGTGTTAACCTCTCTCTCAATTTCTCCCAGTTGTTTTCCGTCCCTCCCCATCCCTAAGTCAGATAAACTTACAAGACAGACTCTTATCTCACCCAAATAACTGGAAATGGAGTATGTGTGATTCAAGTGGTATAGCATCAACCGTAAATAAAAAGGCTAATGGACAGCATCCAGGCCTTGAGGTCCAACAGACAGACAGGCAGACAGACAGACAAAAAAACCCATATGATTTGTTTTTTGTAGTGATTTCCCCACTTTCCAATGTGTAGGACAAGCCACTTGATCACCTCTGAGTTTTCTGACCCCTGATGGTTTAGAGAACACTGATGGTTTATCATAGTTTCAACATCACTGTGCTTTCATAGTTCCAGTATGACTATCCTCTAAGTGGTTATGGATAATTGTTTTATCGTGGACTTATCCATTATTCTTCTTATTTGCCTATCCTAACAAACCAACAGTAGTCCCAGAAGGTCTCACTGCCTCCCTCATGCACCTGTCTTTTGAAAATACTGTTACTCTGGCCCAGAATGTCTTTACTTTTTCTGCTATATGCATTCATTTTTGTACTGCATCCTCAGCTTTGACCTCATTTTTCTTATGTACCTTCTCTTTTCTCCTTTTGAGTCTACCCATAATGTATGTCCAAGCTGGGAAGTGTTCTATATCATGACCCCATGTCACTGTGTATAATTGTAGCAATGCCTTTTGTTGTGTGTACCAGCACTGGAGCTTGAGCTCAAGGCCTAGGCTCTGTCCCTTAGGTTTTTTCCACTCAAGGATAGCTCTCTACCATTTAAGTCACTGATCCACTCTTAGTTCTTTTCTGAGTAATTGGAAATAAGAATATCAGGGTTATCTTGCCCGGGATGGCTACCATCCTGAGTCTTGTATTTCAGGCTCCTGAGTGGTTAAGATTATAGGCATGAGCCTATAGGTGTCTGGGTTCATACAGCACATTTTGCATGATTTTTTTAATTATCTATGTACTTATTAATCCTTCCCATATAACTTAGCTTCTTCCTGTAACTCTGGGATGAGCTAACATGTCTAACATGTCTATGTTTTTGTTTCAATCCTTCCTGGGCATGAAGACATCTTCTTAACTTGAGTCTCCTGTAACTGTCTATTTCTTAATCTCTCCAAGCCTCTGATCTGTGAAATGGGATGGGGAAGGTAATAATTTTTTGAAAGGCTTATTGCCAAGGTTAAATGAAGCAATGCAAATGAAGTGTAAGCATAGTCTGAGAGTTAGTAGTATTGTATCATTTTTTTTCTGACATGTTAAATGACTGACAGGGAAGCAGACATAGTAGAGGGGCCCAGAAGGAAAATAGAGAAGGGACCTAATGGGGAGAAAAGAGCCTTGGACTCCTGGTGTTGCTCTGGAGTATGAAGGGAAGCAGGCTGTGCCTAGGTGGAAAGAAGGCACCTTCACAGCCTCCAAGAGGGTAGCCACTCTGATTTGCATTTCAGCCACATTTATGACACCATCATAATGGATTAAGAGCCCCAGCACTGATATATTAAAGGTTAATGGTGCATCCTGCTTTTGTATTGATTTGTGGCAGCAAATATTTGTGGGTGTAGAGAGCTGAGAGCCAGCATGTTCTTGGCATGGAGGAACTGGCGGCTGGCAGGGCTGCTTGTGGAACACTCTCACTGAATGTCAGGGATGCAAGAGCCAAGGAAGCCAACAGCAGCTGCATCCTGGTGGGATGCTGTCAGCCAGTGGAGGCACATTTCCAAAAGTAAGGTGGATCTTGAAACTTCATCCCCCTGAAGGTGGATCCCATAAAGAAGCAGGCTAGATTCCCAGACTCCTTAGAGATCTCTTGTGTTCTCAGCTGTGACCTACAGCACTGTGTTCCTCCTCCTGGCCCAGAACCGCAACTCTTGTATTCAAGCATTGCTATGACTGCGTGTCTCAGATTCTCTATCCATCCATGGTCCTGAAAGGAGACTGGACATCCCTAGAGGTATGCTTTTCCCAGTAGAATCCAAGCTTAGATGCTTGGCAAGAAAAGGTTAATTTATTTACATTGAATGTTTCATGCATAGCACCCATGTTCATGACAATGTCATGTAGGGAACAAAATGTTTTTGTTTGGCTGGAACACTCCTATAGTGCCCCCAGATCCCTCATTCCTGATGAGAGTTGGGCAAAGTTGCAGACACTGGTGCTGTAACTACAAGAGGAGAAGTTACAGAGCACAGTCATGTGTCAGATTGGTTTATATTTATTTGATCAGCTACTTCAAAGAGAGTAGGAGGGGTTTATATCATAACAAAGGCCTCCCAGAGACTGTGACATTGGATCAGTCAAGATATAAGAGAGGGAGGCAATTGGAGATCTGAAGGAAGGGTAGACCAAGTAGACCAGAAGATGCCGCTATGAATATCTCAAATGAGGAAGATGTGGAGATGGGTGTGTGAGAGTAGAGGCACTAGCACACTAGCATTCAGACCATTGAGACTTTCAAGGCCATGTAGGGAATTTTTTTATATTCCTTTGAGAGAGAAATTGTCTTGGGAGTATTTTAAACAGTGAGGTGGCCGAGTCAGGGGTTACATTCTAAAAGGATTGTTTGCTTGTTCCCCAGAGAATAGATTATATAAGAATTAAAAGTGGGGGCCGGGAGTTTGGCCTAGTGGTTAAAGTGCTTGCCTCACATGCATGAAGACCCGGGTTCGATTCCTCGGTACCACATACCTTGAAAAAAGCCGGAAGTGGTGCTGAAGCTCAAGTGGTAGAGCTCTAGCCTTGAGAAAGTCCAAGGACAGTGCTCAGGCCCTGACCTCAAGCCCAGGACTGGCAAAAAAAAAAAAGAATTAAAAGTGGAAGCAAACTGTGTGCCTACAATCCTAATTACTAGGGAGGCTACAATCTGAGAATCACAGTTCAAGGCCAACCTGGGTAGAAAGTCCATGAGACTCCAAACTAACCACGAAAAATAGTTGGAATTGGAGCGGTGGCTTAAAATGGTAGAGACCCACCCCTGTTCCTCCTCTAATTCTCCCAACTCAGTCAAACACTATTCTGTTCTTTGAGTTTCTGTGGCCAAAAACTTTAGAACTTCTGCCAATTCCCCTCTTTTTGCATGTCTCACAAAATTTTCATTGTATCTGATCTCTTGTACATCAGTCAAGAACCTAAGGGCTTCCTCTCTCCTTCACTGCTAATCATTCAGTTTCTCTCTGGATACTGAGAACACTTTCTCTAAAGATCTTCCTCTTTCCATTTCCTTTTGTCTTTGTACAAGGCTTGAGGCTTGAACTCAGGGCCAGGTGATATTTTTGAGCATTTTTGGTTAGCACCAGCAGCTAGCTATGGATTTTTATTTTTAAGGCAGAAGATGTATATGTTTTCAATCTGATGGAAATGATCTATAAAGAGAAGTCATTTCATTATATAGGAAATAGAAGTGACAACTAGAAGAGAAGTGTACTTTGCAAGAAATAGAGTTAGACATAAATAGGACCAGCAGCAGAACCTGTAGTTTAAAAGAAGGCTGGGTAGCTGGGTGCTTTTGGCTCATGCCTGTAATCCTAGCTACTCAAGAAGCTGAGGTCTGAGGATCACAGTTAGATGCCTGCTAGGGCAGGAAAGTCTGTGAGACTCTTATCTTCAATTGCCCACCAAAAAGCCAGTAGTGGTTCAATGGCTCAAGTGATAGAGTGCTAATTTTGAGTAAAAAGAAGCTCAGGGACAGTGCCCATGCTAAGAGTTCAAGTCTCAGGACAGGCAAAAAAAAAATAACAAATAAAAAGGAAGGCCAGGGCAGGTATACAATGGTTTTAGAATAACAAATTTATTTAAAAGGTACAGTTCTTTACTGATGACTTCTCCCTACTTGGGAAACAATAAGCAGAGTTAGAAGTTCATGAATTGCACAGTGAAATTTAGATTTCTAGTCAGTATCAAGAGTCCACTTGAAGCCAGTGAAGTTAGTGAGTCTAATATTAGAGCCATCAACAGCCTGACTCCATTTCCTGTCTCAGCCATATTCAGCTAGTCAGCTACAAAGACAGTGTTCATGTAAACCAGAGTTGATTGTGACAGAAAACATGAACTGAGCACCTGCTGCCTATCTGTCACACCATTTATAGGCGTACTGATCTGTTATGCCCTGAGGAGGTTATGTCTAAGTTGGGAATCTTGCTCTCTCTCCTCCCTTTCCTTGGCTCCCTCTTTCCCCTTTTCTTTTTCCTCTCTCTCTCTCTCCCTCTCTCTCTCTCTCTCTCTCTCTCTCTCTCTCTCTCTCTCTCTCTCTCTCTCTCTCTCTCTCTCTCTCTCTCTCCTTTAGTATTCTTCTTCCTTTCTCTCTTATTCCTCTTTCACTTCTTTCTGTCTTCCTTTCCTTCCTGGGCATGGATCTAGTGGGCATAAATTCATTTCATCTCTAAGACCTTAGTGCTGAGCTGAGTCCTTGTAATGGGAAGATACTGAGCCTGAATGCAGATGGGAGGTAGGGGTTGTTGACAAAACAGGAGATCCTCAGGCTGGTAGTACCCCATGAGCAGAGCAGGCTATGAAAATGCAGGAGAAGGCAATAGGAGAGAACAGAAGTAATCATGTAGAGCCTCCTTTATAAGGGTAGTAGAGTCACCCGCATTGGACACCATTAATAGTGTAGATGTTGAGCTTCTGCTATATTCCAGGACCTTCACTGTGCACTTGGGCCACAGCTACCTCACTTCCTTTAAGTGCTCTTCACAATATCCCTTACTAAGCTGTTCTCACTTCCAAGATGCAAGTGGAGTCCTCTCACAAAAAGAAAACACAGGAATCAGTTGCCCACTATGTAATGACTCATCTACCCTAGTCTGTCTTGAGGGCAATATACCAGGCTTGGTTGAATCCAGGAGGAAGAATCAGAAGCCAGGGAGCATTTGGTCTGCCCAGTGTAATAATTCCCAGAACGGATTTCTGGATGCTGGGGATGGTCTTGTAGCCTTTTGAGTCAGTCTGGGTGTGTCAGTCTGGTCACTGAAGATACAATTATCCCAGGTCCTGGCTTGCTCATTATATTTCCAGCTGGCAGGGCAGGCGGTTGAAGGTGCAAGGAAGGCAGGGGTCTTATTTTCCAGACAGATCTCAGCACACTGAATGACTGACCCAGATGCAGGTGAACACAGGGGAGAGAAGAGAACATGCTAAGTTCTCCAGACTCAGAATGGATACTTGGATGTCAAAGGAATTGTTAAAAATCACTCTGGGACCGGGAGTTTGGCCTGGTGATAGAGTGCTTGCCTAGCATGCACAAAGATCTGGGTTCGATTTCTTGGTACAACATACGTAGAAAAGCTGGATGTGGTGCTGTGTCTCAAGTGGTAGAGCTCTAGCCTTGAGGAAAGCCCAAGGACAGGGCTCAGGCCCTGAGTTCAAGGCCCAGGACTGGCAAAAAAAAATCATTCCACTCATTTGTGTTTACAGTAGCATAAAATGCAAATTGGGGAGCAACACATTTCTGAGAAGTAGGAGATTTGTAACTGTTGCCTGCTTCTTTGCCCTATTTTTTGCTTTTATATTTTATTTATATTATCCAGGGTTGTTTCTTGTAAGAATGGAAATAGATATGTACAAATGCTTTTAGATCTTTTCTTTTTTAAATTTCCATTTGCATTTTATTTAGGACATATTTTCATCTTGATAATACAATAGTACTCTCTAACATGAGAGAGAAAGCTTCCAACACTCATAGTGTATGCCTGAAATCCATATTTATCAAATGCTATATACCACTTTTCCGATGTATACCTACCTACATGTGATAAAGCCTCACTCATCAATTAGTCACAGTAAGAGATTTAAAATGATAATAGATACCAGGAGCCAGTGACTCACACTTATAATCCTTGGACAGGGTTCCCGAGGTGGTTTGTCCCTAAGTACAATTCAGGTCTGCAGTCACTCTGCTGACTTCAAGAATTCCCACCGACTCAGCTGTGGATACCAGGAGCTTAGTGCTTCAACTTCCTCCAGGCATTCTGGGAGGTTCTGAGGAAAGATTCTAGGACAGAAGCTGACAAGCAACTCCCCAGTAGCTGCCCACTGCCTTTTCTCCTGGGCTATTCTCAGGATTGTCCCTTAGGAGCTGAGCTTCTCATCTCCTTTTTGCGTAGAGGAAGAAAATGCACTGGAGCCAGAGGCCCTAGATGTGAATTTTAATGCCTGAAGCATTCATCTTAGCTGTAAAACAAAATCTCTTCCTCCATTTTCAATAATTCTTATTCTGCTCTGTTAATCTCCCTAGCATTTTCCTCACTTTATACGTGACATCCGAGGTTAGCAAGCCGTGTCCTCACAGGCCACTTACAACCGACCACCTGTTTTCCTGAAAGCTAAGACTGCATGCACCTCTTTGAACATTTTTTGCAGTGCTGAAAATCAAAAACAAAAATGAAAGACATATGACTGAGTGGCCGGTGGCCATCAGAGCCCACCTAAGCCCTGGGAAGTTCCTTTCCAGAAGGGTTGCTAACCCTCACATAACATATTATTGCTTTGCTGTGGGTGATGCTACCAGTCTCTCTCTCCACCTCTACTAAGTGAATGCTACATATGGTTCCTGCTCTCCTTCCCCTAGACCCAGAGCAGGGCTCAATACAAGCAGACATTCTAGAAATGATGGGTGTCCAACGATGAATGGATGAAAGGTAGAAGATACTAAGGAAGGCTTGTACTGCCTGGGAAAAGGTTCGGAGGTGGTATATATGGGAGAGCCATAGGGATGATGCCCAGAAGGGGTGGGACAGCAGGCAAGGAAGGAGTATATCCTGGTACTGAAGATTCTGGGCATCAGTAGAATCCTGGTCAGGCATCCTTGCCCAGCGCCATCTCTCACTGATTCAAATGTGAGCCAGAAAAGCAATACATTTGGAATGATAGCAGATACATCTGTGCATTGTCACAGATGGGGACAGTGTCCCCATATTTCTGGGTCTATGGGCTACTCCACTCATTTCCTTTCTTCTTCGAGGAGAATAACAGGACTTCGGGATTTAGATTTATCAGGCAGGGTATGACATCCTCACTGTGGTTGAAATCTGCTTTGCATATCCTGTATATTGATTCTTCTCTTGTTGCAAGTGTATTTATCTCCATTGCCAATGTAAATATTTCTGTTAACATGCAAAGATGGATTTATAAGGTCTGTATTATTGATTTTTCTCATGCCACAAACACATTTATCTCTTTGTTAATGAAAATGAATCTAAGAAGTAGTGAGATTGATTTGGGGGGTAAAGGTGTGGGGAGGAAGGGGGTGAAGCCACACTGGGGTGATTGCCCTTGGTTAAGTCTGAAAGACACATTGTGAGACTCTGAACGGTGTGTGTGTGTGTGTGTGTGTGTGTGTGTGTGTGTGTGTGTGTGTGTGCGTGTGTTTGTATGTAGGGAGGAAACTGCTCTCAAGACTGTACAAAGTCCTTGTTCTTTTGTTTGCCAATCCTGGGTGTTGAACTCAAGGCCTAAGCACTGGCTTTGGGCTTTCTCAAGGCTAGAGCTCTAACAGCTGAGCCACAGTACCATTTCTGGCTTTTTTCTATGTATGTGGTACAGAGGAATCGAACCAGGGTCTTTCATGCATGCTAGGCAAACACTCTCTCATTAGGCTGAACTCCTGGCCCACAAAGTCCTTTTTCAAGACAGTGTTTTAGGCTCATAGAAAACCATGGAAGAAGAGATTGTGAAAGCTAGAGAAGGTCCTACCTGAGGTAGGAGACACAGAAAAGTAGTTCTCACTGTTCTAATCTCTGGATCAGCCAAGCACAGATGAATGGAAGAGAGGGATTCAACAAAAAGCTTGGAGGGGAGCATGGCCTTTGATATGGAAAGAGCTCCAAACAGAACACAATGCAGAAGTAATGTAAGAAGATACATAGTGAACTGAAATGGCAGAAAGCCACAAGGCACCCATGCTTACGCTAACACATGTTCCTGGCCAGTTCAAAACAGGTAGGCAGCCTAGGAATGATGCTGTGTGTGTGTGTGTGTGTGTGTGTGTGTGTGTGTGTGTGTGTGTGTGTGTGTGTGTGTGTGTGTTTGTCTGTGTCTGTGTGTGTGTGTGTGTGTACATGCACACTGGTCTTGGGGCTTTAATTCAGGGCCCAAGCACTGTCCCTGAGTTGTTTTTTTTTTGCTCAGGGCTAATGTTCTACCATGTTAGGTACAGCTCCACTTCTCTTTTGTTGTTGTTGTTTTGTTTGGGTGCTTAATTGGAGATAAGAGTCTTGTGAACTTTCCTGCCTAACCTGACTCCAAACTGTGGTCCTTGATTTTCAGCTTCCTGAGTCACTGGGATTACAGACATAAGCTGCTGATACCTGGCTAGAGAATTGTTTCTGCTGCCTCTTGGAGGCAGTTTCTTGGGTGTTTGGGTGTCTGTATGCTCACCCTTGGTCATTACATTAGATACCAGTGCTGTTGGTAAGACCATAGACAAGTTGTTGGTAAGAAACATTTGCCCAGATCCAGCCAGGGAGACAGATTGGTTCTGATCATACAATCCTGGAAGCTGAAGCACAGTATTTACCCACATCTTTCTCCACTCAGGTTTTTACCACCCCAGTGTCTAGCCTTTAATACCTTCTTGTGGACTCATTCAACCCCCTTCACATGCTGATTGGAAGTCTAATAGGAGAGCTGGCTCTCCTTAAAATCTGACTGTGGGCTAGGTATATATATTTGATCTCAATCTTCCCCAGTTCTATGAGAACAATGAATTATAAGGCCTTGGGGATGATCAAGACTGCAGCTCCAAGGGCCATTGTGAGAGATACTGGGCTACTCAAGCAAGTTGAAGCATTCAAAGGCAGGAGCCACGTCTAGGGCTCCCATGTCTTTTTAACAGGTAACCATAGCCCTGCACGGGCATCCCAGAGGATCATATCTCACATAGCAGGACCTTCTCAGGTAAACAGTGCTCTCCCTGAATACCCTACCTCTTGGTTCTCTAAATACCTGCTTTCACCCATCCTACAGATTTGATATATTCATGGCTTTCTTATTCAGAAGACTTTCATCAGCCCTGGTCCATGAATTAATGGCTCCTCTTCTGTGATTCTGGGCTCCCTCATATGGACCTGTCTTTCTATCCCATTCACATTGTTTGGTCACTGTGGGTTTACTTCTCCACTCACCTATTCCCTGTTGCAAACCCCTGGAGGATGCTCACGATTCATCTTGTGCTCTGTGTGACACGAGCCTTATATACTAGACATTCAGGAATTGTAAGGGAAAGGAACCGTTCCTGTGTCTATGGAGGTGCATGGTGCATGGTAGTTTGACAGAGACCCTGTCTTTGAAGGGTGGGCCTACCTTTTCTTCTCTGTTGTTGTCAATGCCTGAACAACTGTATGTAGTTATTGCTGGAGAAAATGGCTTCAGAAGAATACTACATTTCCTGTGCTGCCAGGACAATTCATTCCTGGACAAGCTTTCTTGACTTTTCTCAGATGAACACCTTATCTGGCTTCAACATCTGTTGTCCACTGACTGCCAATGTTGGCTTGGCAGCCTGGCTGGCTAGCTGTCCTTGCTCTCCTTTCTCCTTCCCTGAGTGACTCTTCCAGAATGGTGTACTTTACCAGGAGGTGGCTTTGGGGTGCCACTATTTAGGCTCTTTGGGTCAGGCCCTCTTAAGGTTGAATTACCTTGGGAAAATGGCAGTGGTGACTACAATGTGCCTAGCCTTGTAGTGAGGCTGAAAATCTTTGTTGGAAGAGGCAGTGCATATCCTTCTGCGACAGGGAAATCTCCATGTTGATTCATGGTTAGGGGGGAGGCTGGGTCAAGCCGTGGCATCTAATGTTGAAGGTGATGTTCTGAAGACAAGACAAGTAGCTATGCTGGAACAGAAAGGGAAACAGAATCATAAACATCTGGGCTGCCTGCTTGTCATCAGAGATGTTCCCTGATCCTTTGACTGTGGGTATGGTTGTGAATAAATACCAGGACCAGAGAGGGTAATCTCCATTTCAAATGTGGGGAAGAAACAGGAGAGCCACACTCCCTGGCTTTTATGCATTCATTCTGCACTCAAGGAAACAGCAGTAATTTAGAGTAGTTCAGTATTTAGACTCAACTGTGTAATTCATCCTGATGTTTCCCATTCATCAAAGCCTTGTGTTTGTTTGTAGTACCATGAGAAAAATAAAAAAATGTGGAAAAAAATTCCTCTTTCCTTTCATTACAGGCAAATTATGACAAAGTTACAACCCTTGGGGCCCTTCAAGCAAAGGAACATCTTGCTTCAATTAGATATAAATAATGAACAATAATTAGGAAGATTTCTTCATCGAATTTGTTATTTCATGTTTCCTTTCATCTGCAGTGTACTGAAATCAATCCTGAACTCTGTTTGTGGGCTATGTAGCAGAGGCCAGAGGAATGCTGGGAAGTTTGTCTTTCTAGCTAGAAAGGAGCCAGATACTGCTGGACCTCCGTGAGGACATTGCTAGCCCTGAGTACAGAGTCACCCTGTGATGATCCAGCTTCCCCTACACCAGGCCCCCAACACTTTACAGTCTGTGGAGACAAGATCTATTACAGCAGCTCACTGCCTCCAGTTCCTGAGCATGGACCATATCAGATGCCGCTATATGATCTGAGCATACCCAGCTTCTTCCTCTTGTCAACTCTCTGCTACAGGCTCTGCTGTAGCCCTGGGTTTAAAGATTTGGAAACTGCTGGAGCCTGTGGTTCATGACTATAAGCCTAACTATTCAAGAGGCTAAGATCTAGAAGACTGTGGTTTTAAAGAGCCAGCCTAGGCAGAAAAAAAACATCTGCCAGACTCGATTTTCAGAGTCAACTAGTAAAATGCAAAGGGTAAAACCTTGGCTGAGCAAGCAAAGTGAACAAGGGTAAAGCCGTGAATTCAAACTCCAGTATTTGTAGGCTGCAGTCTGAGTGATGGTAAGCCCTGGAAACAAGGTGGAGTTCCTGTTTGTCCTTGCTCTGGCATGCATAATGTTGAAGTGCAAGCCTGCTGCCAGGGAAGCCTGTAAAATGTGGAGATGTCACAGAGAGGCAAGGAATGGAGTGGCTTCTCACAAGGAAAGACAACAGGTGGATTTTAAAGTGGCTTGTGAAAGTGTACAGGTGTGTAGTTGAGAAGGAGGGATTCCAGGAAAAGGCAGTAACATGGCCTGGTGCCATAGATGAATTTTGGTGGCATTTTTCATTTTAAGATTGGCGATTGTGAAGTGTGGGAGTGGAGACAACTGACAGACATTGGAAGAAGGAGGCACTGTAAATTAAGATGGGAAGATTGGCTTTTACTGTGGGAATAGTGACTCAGAAAAAGGTATGGGTAGGGAAGTGGGTGGATAAAAATGAGACACGGAGATTTCTAGGAGAGAAATAAATCGTCATCAGATTACAGCCTGGCTAGATAGATTGGATGGCCACCATGATTTTTGCTTTTATAAATAAGAACTGTAACATTCTCTCAACAGGCTAAGCCATGCTCCCAGTATGAGTTTATTTTATTTTATTTTTATCTTATTTTGTTTTTGCTCTAATTACTTTTAAGACCACCTTCTTGTAGGAGGATCCTGCATAGCTGGAATTACAGTCTTGTACCACCACATATAGCTTATTGGTTGCCTCACCTGGCCTTGAAACATGATCCTTCCATGTTAGTGACCCTCTTAGTAGCTATATTATATTTCCAAATTCAGCCTGCCTGCCTGCCTGCCTTGCCTGCCTGCCTGCCTGCCTTCCTGCCTTGGCTCCTTCAGGCTCTTTTCCTTTCTTTTGTTTTCTGATAGTATGCTAGCACAAAACATTCAGTAGAAACTTCCATTCCTCTTGTATAATGCTCCTCAGTCAGTCATGTGATCGTGAGAGAGAATAGCCCTCATTCTTCAGTGTGTGGTGCTATCAATTTTGTAAAATTTAATTTTATTGTCAGGGTGATATACAGAGGAGTTTTAGTTACATACATAATAAGGTAGACAGTACATTTCTTGTGGGATATTGTTACCCCCTCCCATGTTTTTCTCCCACTTTCCCTCCTCCAGCCCCCAAGTTGTAGAGTTCATTTCCAACATATTCTCTTATGTGTATTGCCATTACATTGGTCCACCCTTTCTTCTTTGTCTTACCATTTCATTGATCCCTTTCCCTTTCCCTAATTCAAATAAATCAGTTACAGTGACAACAGGGAATAAAACATAGGGGGAAAAAAGAAAAAAAAAGAAATAACTTCACATAGTACATTAACAACACTCACAAAGAAAAACCCTTGTTTCCATATCCCGGAGTTTGTTTCACTTAGCATCATCATATACGGTCATATGTACATAGCTATTGAGCAATATACTAATTATTACAAATGAGGGAATCCATGGAGTCTGTGTTTCTTTGGTTCTGGCTGACTGTACTTATTATGATTTTTTCCCAACTCTTAAATACAAGTAATCAATAAGTTGCACAATATATTTAACCCTTTGTTAAAAAGAAGGCTTCAGGGAGGATTTCATCCAATCACAGGTTAGTGTCTGCATATATTGGGTAGATTAATGCTAAGGTATGATGTTCGTATTCTCCAGTTCATGATAGTTTCAATAAAAGATGGGTATGCTGGGACATAAGTACATCATAAGTCAAGGAGCATCTGCATGTCTCCTTCTGAAAAGAAGGTTCTCCAGCTCCGATGTCTGTCCTCAGGCTGCTGATAGTCCTTCCGGAGGCACTCTACCCAACAGGCACCTGGCTGGGAGCTACCTGAGCCTCCTCCTTATACAAGCCAGTGCTTTCAAAAGTGCTTTATTTTCCTTTCCCTATCCTTTAAATATCCATCAAAATTTGGACAGATGAATGGAGAGAGGAAAGGCAGAAAATCAGTCATTATATTCAATATACATGTATAAAACTGAAGCTACCGTGACATGAAGGTATGGGTGAGATTATGAAAGATGGGGGACAATGAGGGAAAGGGATGATATTGGCGATGCATTGTACTCAAAAACTGACTTGTTGAATGGAAAACCCTTTGTACAATTATTTACATTTTTTAAAAAATCTTAAGGATCATGAAATTTCAAATAAAACTCCAGGTTTCTTAGTTTATAATTAAAGAAAAATAAGCCCTGTCCAAGTAACTCATGTCTGTAATCCTTGCTACTCACATAGCTGAGATCTGAAGATAATAGTTCAAAGCTGGCCATGGCAGGGAAGTCTGTGAGACTCTTTTCTCCAAGTAAACACCCAAAAAGTTAGAAGGAGAGCTAGAGTGCTAGCCTTGAGCACAAAAACTCAGAGGTAATATCCAGGCCCCGAGTTCAAGGTCTAGTATGGGTATATGCACACAAGAAAAATAAAAATAAGTTGCTTGATGGTTGGTACTCAAAAGCAGTAACTGACTGGAGCTCTAAAACATCTGAAATCTTTTCAGGAATGCCATTCCATTGATCTAGCCTCCTAGTGTGAGTTTATCTTGTACTGGTGCCACATGTCAGTGGCCCGTATCTGCCATTTATCATTGTCATCATCATCATTAATCTCGCCAACATGACTATTTCCTTCTCCATTCTCTTTGAATGTTCAGGTCAGAAACATTCAATAATTAATATTATATTCTCAGTATTTATCTAGATAAAACAGGAATCCTGTCTACTTTTTCCTTATATACCTCAAGCTCAGTGGAAAGACTGGTTCTTTAAGTTCAGCATCTTTGAGGGAACCTAGCTACAGTAGAAGGCAGAGGCATGACAAAAGCCTTCTCTGGGCTGAGCTACTTATGCTGTTAGGCAATGGTTGTGAGTGGGTCTGGGTGGGCCTTGGATCTTAGGAAGAAATCACAGACCATTCCCATCTTTGCAGTGTATGATATGCAGTATATACTCATGCTTTGTTGCTTGTTTTCCTTTTTCTTTTTCTGGCATTTCAGGACATTCCAGGATCTGTCCAAGCAAGTAGAGATGCCTTACGGCACTGTGCGAGACTCTGCTGTCTATGAATACTTCCGAGCTAAAGGCACCAACCCCCTGGAGCAGGACAGTACATTTGCTGAGCTCTGGAGGGCTATCAGCAAGAATGGAGGGGCTGACAACTGTGTGTCCAACCCTTCAGAGGGCATCAGAAAGGTAGGGAGGAATTGGTGCTTGAGCACATGTGCTGAGCCAAGGCTGTGAATGGGCTAATCCTTAAGGTGTGAGACACACTCCCAAGTCTTTGAAATAGGTCTGTACCTGCAAGGTAACCTCTTCTCATATCTTTTTCCATTTTACTTTCTTTGTATTGTAAAGTTGATATGCAGAGGGTTACAGTTACATAAGTAAGGGAATGAGCCCATTTCTTCTTGAGCAGTGTTATCCCTCCCTCATTTTCTATCACTTCTCCCATCTCTCGGCACAAATTGTAAAGTTCATTTCCAACACAGTGTCTAGTGAGTATTTCTGTTGCATTATTTTGTCCTTTGTCCCACCATTTCTGTGATTGCCCTTCTCTTTCCCAAGTCAGATAAATTTATATACAAGGC